>NW_027590393.1:0-300000 GCF_964213995.1 Mustelus asterias | reverse complement strand
ATAGCTCCTTCCAAACCCACAACTACTTCCATCTAGAAGGGCCAGGGCAGCAGATACCTGGGAAGACCATCACCTACAAGTTCCCCTCCAAGCCACTCACTATCCTGACTTGGAAATATATTGGCTGTTCCTTCACTGTCGCTGGGTCAAAATCCCTGAACTCCCTCCCTAACAGCACAGTGGGTGTACCTACACCACATGCACTGTAGCATTTCAAGAAGGAAGCTCACCACCATCTTCTCAAGGGCAACTAGGGATGGGCAATCATAGAATCCCTGCAGTGCAGAAGGAGACCATTCAGCCCATTGAGTTTGTACCGACCACAATCCCACCCAGCCCCTATCCCTGTAGCCCCATGTATCTATCCTGATAGTGCCCCTGACAATAGGGAGCAATTTATCATGGCCAATCAACCTAACCCGCACATCTTTGGAGTGTGGGAGGAAACCGGAGCACCCGGAGGAAACCCACGCAGACACGGGGAGAACGTGCAGACTCCACACAGACAGTGACCCAAGCCGGGAATCGAACCCGGGTCCCTGGCGCTGTGAGGCACCAGTGCTAACCGCCGTGCCGCCCTAACGATCCTCTTCTGGATTAGGTCACACTGTGTGATATGAGTGATCACCGTCATGAGTAACACAGCCTCTGTGTTATTTTGTTAAATAACACAGAGGCTCAAGCACGCTCTGTTCATTAGGCTGGACATATTTTGTGGAATAATCCATCAATGTAGATGGTCATGTAACCACATCAAGCAGATAAACTCAATGAAGTGAAAGCAAAATACTATGGACGCTGGAAATCTGAAATAAAAACAGAGAATGCTGGAAAAGCTCAGCAGGTGCACGGAGAGAGAAGCAGAGTTAACATTTCGGGTCCGTATGCCTCTTCTTCAAAGAGCCAATCCAGTGAAGGTCTGACTGAAAAATGGAAAGTTAATCTCGGTATAAAAAGAGCAAAGGGATGGAAGCCTCTTCCCACTGGCTGTCTGGATTACGATGGTACAAAATATTCAGGACATTGGAAGAAGGGTGATGCGTATCCCAGAAACGGGGCGGCACGGTGACACAGTGGTTAGCACTGCTGCTTCACAGCGCCAGGGGCGCGAGTTCGATTCCCGGCTTGGGTCACTGTCTGTGTGGAGTCAGCACGTTCTCCTCGTGTCTGCGTGGGTTTCCTCCGGGTGCTCCGGTTTCCTCCCACAGTCCAAATGACGTGCTGGTTAGGGTGCATTGGCCGTGCTAAATTCTCCCTCAGTGTTACCCGAACAGGTGCCGGAGTGTGGCGACTAGGGGATTTTCACAGTAACTTCACTGCAGTGTTAATGTAAGCCTTACTTGTGACACTAATAAATAAACTTTTAACTTTAAACAGGTAACCAGTTAAAGACAGAGCAGAAAATAAAAATGATACCTCGTACTGATCCTTATTTTAAAATAAAAAAGCAAGTTACAGGGAGGGAATCAATTTGTGAAAGGGATGCAGAGAGTCAAATGTAAGTAGAAAGATTCCTACATTACAGCAGTGGCTAAACTTCGAAACCAATGCTGAACAAAGAGACAGGTTGTCGAAGTTTTTTGTCTTGCACTCATCAGGACAAACCCCAGAAGGTCAAATTTCAAACAATTGTGACAATTTATACCACAGGAGAAACGTGTGTTGATTGGTTGACAAGTCGACTCTGATTGGCCGAGGTCTTACCATGGAGAAAGCAATGGTGAGCTATAGGCTCCTCAAGCTGCCAGATAATTCAAAGCAGGTGCAAGGCTTGGGCATATTCCTTTTGTCTGCAGGAAAGTTCAGAAGTACTTCATTGGCTGTGAAGTGCTTTGGGCCATCTTGAAGTTGTGGAAGGTGCTATTTTAATTAATACAAGTTCTTTTTCTCTTTATTTACTCATCTCATTACCATTCTATCTTTGCCTTGCACCATTGTCTCTTCTGTTATTTAATCTCTGCTGCCTCCCCTTTCACTCTTTCCAGCCCTCCGTGCATACCTTCCTTCTGTACCTGTTTGAACCCTGTGGCATGTCTAACGTGGGCTAGTTGTAAAGAAAAGTCATCGACCTAAAACATTAACTCTTGTTTCTCTCTGTACAGTACGCACAAGGGATACAATAACAGGGGAGTTATATTCCTGGATGAGTAATTCAGAGGTTTTGACTAATGATAGAATCAGAGAATCCCTACAGTGCAGAAGGAGGCCGTTCAGCCCATCAAGTCTGCACCGACCACAATCCCACCCAGGCCCTATCCCCATAGCCCTATGCATTTACTCTAGCTAGTCCCCCTGATACTAAAGGGGCAATTTAGCATGGTCAATCCACCTAACCCGCACATCTTTGGACTGTGGCAGGAAACCAGAGCACCCGGAGGAAACCCATGCAGACACGGGGAGAACATGCAAACTCCAGATAGACAGTGACCCAAACCAGGAATCGAACCCGGGTCCCTGGCGCTGTGAGTCAGCAGTGCTAACCTACTGTGCCACCGTGCCGTCGATCTAGAGGCACGAGTTCAAACCACACCACAGCAACTGGGGGAGAAAAAGAGAAGATGCTGGAAAATCTCAGCAGGTTTGGCAGCATCTGTGAATAGAGAAAAGATGTGGAGATGCCGGCGTTGGACTGGGGTAAGTACAGTAAGAAGTCTCACAACACCAGGTTAAAGTCCAACAGGTTTATTTGGTCGCAAATACCATAAGCTTTCAGAGCACAGCTCCTTCGTCAGATGGAGTGGTTATCTGTTCTCAAACAGTGCAAACAGACACAGAAATCAAATTACAGAATACTGATTAGAATGCAAATCTCTACAGCCAGCCAGGTCTTAAATGTACAGACAATGTGGGTGGAGGGAGCATTCAACACAGGTTAAAGAGATGTGTATTGTCTCCAGACAGAACAGCTGGTGAAATTCTGCAAGCCCAGGAGGCAAGCTGTGGGGGTTACTGATAATGTGACATAAATCCAACATCCCGGTTTAGGCCGTCCTCATGTGTGCGGAACTTGGCTATCAGTTTCTGCTCAGCGACTCTGCGCTGTCGTGTGTCGTGAAGGCCGCCTTGGAGAACGCTTACCTGAAGATCCAAGACTGAATGCCCGTGACTGCTGAAGTGCTCCCCCACAGGAAGAGAACAGTCTTGCCTGGTGATTGTTGAGCGGTGTTCATTCATCCGTTGTCGTAGCGTCTGCATGGTTTCCACAATGTACCATGCCTCGGGACATCCTTTCTTGCAGCGTATCAGGTAGACAACGTTGGCCGAGTTGCAAGAGTAGGTACCGTGTACCTGGAAGATGGTGTTCTCACGTGAGATGATGGCATCCGTGTCGATGATCCGGCACGTCTTGCAGAGGTTGCTGTGGCAGGGTTGTGTGGTGTCGTGGTCACTGTTCTCCTGAAGGCTGGGTAGTTTTCTGCGGACAATGGTCTGTTTGAGGTTGCGTGGTTGTTTGAAGGCAAGAAGTGGGGGTGTGGGGATGGCCTTGGCGAGATGTTCGTCTTCATCAATGACATGTTGAAGGCTCCGGAGGAGATGCCGTAGCTTCTCCGCTCCGGGGAAGTACTGGACGACGAAGGGTACTCTGTCCACCGTGTCCCGTGTTTGTCTTCTGAGGAGGTCGGTGCGGTTTTTCGCTGTGGCGCGTCGGAACTGTTGATCGATGAGTCGAGCGCCATATACTGTTCTTATGAGGGCATCTTTCAGCGTCTGGAGGTGTCTGTTGCGATCCTCCTCATCCGAGCAGATCCTGTGTATTCGGAGGGCTTGTCCGTAGGGGATGGCTTCTTTTACGTGTTTAGGGTGGAAGCTGGAGAAGTGGAGCATCATGAGGTTATCCGTGGGCTTGCGGTACAGTGAGGTGCTGAGGTGACCGTCCTTAATGGAGATGCGTGTGTCCAAGAATGCAACCGATTCCAGAGAGTAGTCCATGGTGAGTCTGATGGTGGGATGGAACTTGTTGATGTCATCATATAGTTGTTTCAGTGATTGTTCACCATGACTCCAAAGGAAGAAAATGTCATCGATGTATCTAGTGTATAGCATCGGTTGAAGGTCCTGTGCGGTGAAGAAGTCTTGTTCGAACCTGTGCATGAAGATGTTGGCATATTGAGGTGCGAATTTTGTCCCCATGGCTGTTCCGTGTGTCTGGATGAAGAACTGGTTGTTGAAGGTGAAGATATTGTGGTCCAGGATGAAGCGGATGAGTTGTAAAATTGCATCTGGAAACTGGCAGTTGACGGCATTGAGTACTGAGGCCGTTGCAGCAATGCCATCATCGTGGGGGATGCTGGTGTAGAGTGCCGAGACATCCATTGTGACGAGGAGTGCTCCTGGTTCAACTGCTCCATGTGTGTTGAGTTTCTGTAGGAAGTCCGTAGTGTCGCGACAAAAGCTGGGGGTTCTTTGTACAATGGGTTTCAAGATGCCCTCGACATAGCCGGAGAGGTTCTCGCACAGGGTTCCGTTTCCTGAAACGATGGGACGGCCGGGTGTATTTGCCTTGTGTATTTTTGGGAGGCAGTAGAGATCTCCAACGCGTGGAGTACGTGGGATGAGAGCACGGAGGGTGCTCTGAAGGTCCAGATCAAAGGTTTTGATCAGAGTGTTGAGTTGACGGGTGTGTTCTTTGGTCGGATCTGTGGGTAACTGTCTGTAGTGTTCCTCGTTGTTCAGTTGTCGGTACACTTCTTTGCAGTAATCCGTTCTGTTCAGTATGACAATGGCCCCTTTGTCTGCTGGTTTGATGACAATGTTGCGGTTGGTCTTGAGAGCGTGGATGGCGTTGCGTTGTGCTTGGGTGATGTTCGGTGCTGTCTTGTGAGTGCGGCTGATGAATTTGGTGTTGACGCACCTCCTGATGGCTTGGGCATACATGTCAAGTCGACGGCAGCGGCCTTCCGGAGGAGTCCAATTCGACTCTTTCCTCTTCGGTTGCACTGCGGGTCTCTCTGTCTGCTGTTCCGGTTCATTAGCTGTCTCATTGTGTTCGCTGTTGGCCTCTTGGGGTTTGTGGAAGAACTCCCGCAGCCTCATTCGCCTGATGAATTCCTCTGTGTCCGCTGCGAGACTGATGGGGTCTATTTTGGTAGTGGGGCAAAAGTTGAGCCCTCGGCTGAGAACTTCGATTTCATCTGGCTGAAGTGTGTAGTCCGATAAGTTGACAATGGACTTCCCTGCAGTGGTGCTGTTTTCTACTGTGGTACCGGGGGGGGCTTGGTTGCTGCTGCTGGTGATGCCGAGTTTCTCAAGTTTCCTGTTCTTGGTGTGCATGTAGATGGTGTAGTTCCTTTGTCTCGTCTGCTTGGCAGAGTTTCGCAGCTGGTCTGCGTCCTGAGCGCAGGTTGAGACTATGGATTCGATCTTGGTTTCCAGGCTGTGGCGTTTGCTGTAAAGTTGGTGTATGAGGTGTTTGAGGAGGGTGAGAGAGGTGCGATGGCAAAGTCTCTCAGCGTAGTCCATGTTATAGGTTGACCTGAGTGGGTTCGTGATCCGTAGTCCTTTCGGTATCTTGTCTGCTTTCTTGCATGTTTGTAGAAACTTGATGTCTGTGTCGATATGCGCGATCTTCTTGGAGATCCTCTCCACTTGGAACCGGCAGTTTGCGGCATCAATGGTAGTCATGATGTGGAGATGCCGGCGTTGGACTGGGGTAAGCACAGTAAGAAGAGAAAAGAGCCCACGTTTCGAGTCTGGATGACCCTTCGCCAGAGCTGTATAATAAAGGGGAAATTAGTCTGTGATCATGAAATTACCCGATTGTTGTTAAAAACTCATCTGGTTCATTAATGCTCTTTAGAGAAGGAAATCTGCCGTCCTTACCCGGTCTGGCCTGTCTGAGGATCCAGAACCGCATGGCTGACTCTCAACTACCCTCTGATTGACTTAAAAAGCCACTCAGTTGTGTCAAAAGTCACGATGAAACTGCATTGTGGATGTGCCTTCACACCGCAGAGTGCAGCAGTTTTAGACAAAGCCTCATCATCGCCTTCTCGAGGGCAATTAGGGATGCACAATAACTCACATCTCGTTCATGAATTAAGAAAGAGCATTTTCTGTTTGTATTTCAGATTACCAGCATCCGCAGTGTTTTGCCTTTGGTCAGGCAGGAGTTGACGTTTTAATTCAGCACGGTATAGGTTCACCGTCCTTTACCTGGGCCTTCTTGGTGTCGCTGGGCAGGAGCAGACTGCCCGTCTCCCCGTTAAACCAGCGGGTTTTGGTTTTGACGAGCTTGTTGCTTTCTCGGTCCAGGCGGGCGGCACTGGGTTTCCTGGCACTCCGCACGAGATTGTAAACTCCGACTGAAAGTTCCACGCCTTCTCCCAGCTTCAGGTTCAGCCTGGCCAAAACAAAACAAAAAAAAACAGGACATCAAATACAAGCGGCACCGGAACAGAGAGTTTAACAGGGGCTGAAACACAAAGACATTCTGATGCACATTAAGCGGTTGAAGAAGGCGGCAGTTTAGGGATGGGGGGCGGTGGGGTTTAAGCCAAGGTCCTGACGACTTGGTCAGTTGGATGTAAAAGATCCCACAGCATCACATGGAGGATGGCACGGTGGCACAGTGGTTAGCACTGCTGCTTCACAGCGCCAGGGACCCGGGTTCGATTCCCGCCTCGGGTCACTGTGTGGTGTTTACACATTCTCCCTGTGTCTGCGTGGGTTTCCTCCGGGTGCTCCGGTTTCCTCCCACGTTCTGAAAGATGTGCTGGTTAGGGTGCATTGACCCAAACAGGCTGTGGCAACTAGGGGAATTTCACAGTAACTTCATTGCAGTATGAATGTAAGCCTTACTTGTGACTAATAAATAAACTTTACTTTGGAGAGCAGGGAAGCTCTGTCCTGTCAAATTAACCTCCAAAAAACAGATCTGGTCATTCAACTCACTGTTCAAGTGTGTGTGGAAAACAGTTGCTATGTTTACCAATGTTTGTGAGGAGGATTGTCAGAGGATGCAGCAGGATATAGATAGTCTGGATAGACTTGGGCGGAGAAATGGCAGATGGAATTTAATAAGAGTTTTAACAACACCAGGTTAAAGTCCAACAGGTTTATTTGGTAGCAAACACCATTAGCTTTCGGAGCACTGCTCCTTCATCAGATGGAGTGGAAATGTGCTCTCAAACAGGGCACAGAGACACAAAAATCAAGTTACAGAATACTGATTAGAATGCGAATCCCTACAACCAACCAGATCTTAAAGATACAGACAATGTGGGTGGAGGGAGCATTAAGCACAGGTTAAAGAGATGTGTATTGTCTCCAGACAGTCTCCAGGTACACGGTACCTACTCTTGCAACTCGGCCAACGTTGTCTACCTGATACGCTGCAGGAAAGGATGTCCCGAGGCATGGTACATTGGGAAAGCCTTGCACACGCTACGACAACGGATGAATGAACACCGCTCGACAATCACCAGGCAAGACTGTTCTCTTCCTGTGGGGGAGCACTTCAGCAGTCACGGGCATTCAGCCTCTGATCTTCAGGTAAGCGTTCCCCAAGGTGGCCTTCAAGACACATGACAGCGCAGAGTCGCTGAGCAGAAACTGATAGCCAAGTTCCGCACACATGAGGACGGCCTAAACCAGGATGTTGGAATTATGTCACATTATCAGTAACCCCCACAGCTTGCCTCCTGGACTTGCAGAATCTCACTGGCTGTCCTGTCTGGAGACAGTACACATCTCTTTAACCTGTGCTTAATGCTCCCTCCACTCACATTGTCTGTATCTTTAAGATCTGGTTGGCTGTAGAGATTCGCATTCTAATCAGTATTCTGTAACTTGATTTTTGTGTCTCTGTGCCCTGTTTGAGAGCACATTTCCACTCCATCTGACGAAGGAGCAGCGCTCCGAAAGCTAATGGTGTTTGCTACCAAATAAACCTGTTGGACTTTAACCTGGTGTTGTTAAAACTCTTACTGTGTTCACCCCAGTCCAACACCGGCATCTCCACATCATGACTAAGATGGAATTTAATCCAGACGAATGCGCCTCTGTTTTCTCAGAAGACTAAGGAAATTTGCTATGTCCACTACGACTCTCACCAACTTATCGCTTCTCGGCCTTTTGGCTAAGATCAAGTGTAGTATGGTCGGCAGCCCATGGTCGGCCGCACTTGGTTGAGGTCATTAGGTTACACTGAAGCTTCATATGTTTCATATGAAGCAATTTTTTAAAGCGGCATCTCGGCCTTTTGGCTAAGATGCAAATGAGCTCAAGTCTTGGAGGAGGAACCTCCCCCTTCTCCAATCAGCTTGGCTCATGTAGATCAGGCCCAGGACAGGGTGGTTTGGTCGCTCGCCCTGTCTTGTCAGCCTGGATCTGAAATGTCTCAACTTGTTGAGACTCTGAATTGGATTTGATTTGATTGAATTGGAAAAGTATTAAAAAAAACTTTTACAGATACACCAGAGAAAGCATTCTTTCTGGTTGTATCACAGCTTGGTATGGATCCTGCTCTGCCCAAGACCGCAAGAAACTACAAAAGGTTGTGAATGTAGCCCAATCCATCACGCAAACCAGCCTCCCATCCATTGACTCTGTCTACACTTCCCACTGCCTCGGCAAAGCAGTCAGCATAATCAAGGACCCCACACACCCTGGACATTCTCTCTTCCACCAAAAGATACGGTCACGAACCAACTGACTCAAGAACAGCTTCTTCCCTGCTGCCATCAGACTTTCGAATGGACCTACCTTGCATTAAGTTGATATTTCTCTACACCATTGCTATGACTGTAACATTCTTCACTCTCTCCTTTCCTTCTCTATGAATGGTATGCTTTGTCGGTATAGTGCGCAAGAAACAATACTTTTCACTGTATACCAATACATGTGACAATAATAAATCAAATCAAATCAAAGATGATGCATTTTGAAAGGTCCAATGCAGTAGAGAAATACACAGTAAATGGCAGGACCCTTAGAAGCATTAACATACAGAGGGATCTGGGCGTACAGGTCCACAGTTCCCTGAAAGTGGCAACACAAGTGGATAAGGTGGTCAAGATGGCGTATGGCATGCTTGCCTTCATCGGTTGGGCCATAGGGTGCAAAAATTGGCAGGTCAAGTTGCAGCTGTATAGAGCTTTAGTTAGGGCATGTTTGGAATATTGCATACAGTTCTGGTCGCCACATTAAAAGTTTACCAGGATGTTGCCTGGTTTGGAGGGTATCAGCTATGAGGAGAGATTGGACAAACTTGATTTGTTTTCATTTGAACGTCAGAGGCTGAGGGGCGACCTGATAGAAGTCTACAAGATTATGAGAGGCGTGGATAGAATGGATAGTCAGAGTCTTTTTCCCAGGGTAGAAATGCCAATTACTAGGGGACAGAGGTTTCAGGCAAAAGGGGGAAAGTTTAAAGGAGATGTGAGAGGCACGTTTTTTTACACAGAGGGTGGTAAGTGCCTGGAACTCACTGCCAGAGGAGGTGGTAGAAGCAGATACAATAGCAACGTTTAAGAGGCATCTTAACAGATACATGAATAGGCCGGGAATGGAGGGATATGGACCGCGTAGAGACAAAAGGTCTTTAGTTTAGAAAGGCATCCTGTGTCCAGACGCAGACTTGGAGGGCTGAAGGGCCTGTTCCTGTGCTGTACTCAATTCTTTGTATGGCCGATTCCTGTCAAAGTAACATGATGCACTTTATGATGTTTCAACATAAATATGTAGGGGTAGGGCCTCGGTGGGATTGTGGTCGGTGCAGACTCGATGGGCCGAATGGCCTCCTTCTGCACTGTAGGGTTTCTATGATTTCTATGATGCACTTTATGATGTTTCAACATAAGAGACGCAGCAGAGAAACAGGCCATTCAGCCCAACAGCTGCATGCCAGTATTTCCGCTTCCCATGAACTTTCTCCCTCCCCTCTCCCTTTTAGCGTTATCAGCGTAACCGGCCAATGATTTTCTCTCTCATGCTCATCCAGCTTCTCCCTAAACGCAGCTACACCATTCATTACAACCCTGTGGTAGCCAAGTTCCACATTCCCATCACTCTCTGGGTAAAGAAATTTCTCCTGCATTCCTGGCCTGGTCACTACCTGGTGTTGACGGCTTCTGGTTTCGCTCTTCCCTGCGAGTGGAAACATGCCCTGAGTGAGAAGATCGTCCGTACATTTGAGCAGATTGTGTGCATGAACACGGACGTTCTGTCTGCCAAGGTCCGCAGGGAGTACATTAGTAACTCTCCGAGGACCCAGGAGACGCGGTGCTACTCTGAGTGACTGCTGACCTGGTGACGGTCCTCTTCTTGTAGTCCTTGGCCCACACTTTCCGAAGCAGATCGTCCAACCTGGCTGACCCCTCGCCTTGCACAGCTGCATCCCCATCCTCTGATACACTGACAATGTCGCAGTAAAAGAGAGACATGTCAAACCCACCAGGCTTCTTCAGATGCATCAGGTCAAGGATGATACCTGAACACAGACAAGGGCAGAGACAAAGACACGCCATTCACAGCATAGCAGCAAAAGGCAAAGCTTCTGTTATTATTGCTCGCGAGATGATGGGCGGGATTTTCCAGCCACGCTCACCCCCAAGGATCCATGTCCCGCTCGCTACGATTCCCGTGGTGGGTGGGACGGGAAAATTCCGCCCAGTCTTTTGACAAAAATGATCGGCAATTTTCCCTGCAACGTTTCTCAGATTCTTTAAGTTGGAGCTGGACCCAGTTCTTGACGTGGATAAAGATTGTGAAGTACAGAAAATCAGATTTGATCTGTGATCTCCTAGACTGGTTTTGGTTGCCTGACGGGTTTGACTTTGGGCCTGTTTATTTGCCTTGATTAGCAGACTATGTCGGTGACTGTGGGGGAAACGGGGAGTGGAGGGATAGAATGAGGAAAGAGAGGAAGAAGTGTTTAGTTCCGGTCTTCGTACCATCACGTCACAGGGCAGGCTGGCGTGGACTGCAGGTCTTACCCTTCCCTTTAGTTACCCTTTCCCTTTAGATGCTGGCTGGCAGGACACCAACCCATGTTGGGAAACAGCCTTCTGGCCATCCCTACAGAACCATGCTTCAGGTGACAATCAGGACAGTGGAAGCAGTGAAGGGATTGTTCGATGAAGCTCCAATGCACAGTACAACACTGGTCTGGCCACTACACTGTCTAACCCCGCTTCAACACGACTGAATAGTTTGAAAGGGAAAAGAGTGGGTCTAAGGCTAGTATTTTAATCTTAAATAAAGGCAACTATGTGGGCATGAAAGTTGCGCTAGCTAAGTGAACTGGAAGATTAGGCTAGGGGAAAGATCAATAGACAAGCAGTGGCAGACATTTAAGGGGCTATTTCAGAATATTCTGAATAAGTAAATTTCTACTATTAAAAATATTTGGAGGGGGAGGACCCACTTCCGTGGTTAACTAAAGAAGTTAAGGAAACTGTCAAACTTAAGGAAAAAGCATATAACTGCAGGCCAGATGATTGGTTAGAATGTGAAGAACAGCAGAGAATGACCAAAGGTTAATCAGGAGAAAGAAATTAGAGTATGAGAGGAAGATGGCTAGAAATGTGAAAACTTATAGCATGTGTTTCTACAGGTGTTTAAACAGGAAATTAGCAAGTTAAGTGAGTCCTCTAGAGAGTGAGAATGAACCATAGAATCCCTACAGTGCAGAAGGAGACCATTTTCTATCATGCATCTGTAAAAGTTGGTGAGAGTCGTAGCGGACATACGACTCTCACCAACTTCTACAGATGCATCATCGAAAGCATTCTTCCAGTTGTATTTCCTTAGTCTCCTCAGAAAATAGAGGCGTTGGTGGGTTTCTTAATGATAGCGTTTTACTCATCTGATAAAATCAAATAACTGGGGATGCTGGAAATCTGAAATAAAAATGGAAAATGCTGGAAAAATTCAGCAGGTCTGGCAGTGTCTGTGGAGAGAGAAAGGATTCAGATCTTTCTGAAGTTGTGGCTGAGTCACATGGGAGGAATACCTTCACTGTGCCACCTGTAATGAAGCTGGAAATGTGTTTGCAAAAATTGAATTAAGAAAGACTTGGAAGGACTGTGAACTGTCAGGGAGATAGTGTTAAACTTGAAGAGGACAAAGACGGGGCTGATGGAATGGACAAGTATCAGATTAAATGTAATGCTGAGAAACGCGAAATGATTCGGCACGGTAGCACAGTGGTTAGCACTGCTGCTTCACAGCTCCAGGGACCTGGGTTCGATTCCCGGCTTGGGTCACTGTCTGTGTGGAGTTTGCACATTCTCCTCGTATCTGCGTGGGTTTCCTCCGGGTGCTCCGGTTTCCTCCCACAGTCCAAAGATGTGCGGGTTAGGTTGATTGGCCATGCTAAAAATTGCCCTTAGTGTCCTGAGATGCGTAGGTTAGAGGGAGTAGTGGGTAAATATGTAGCGATGTGGGGGTAGAGCCTGGGTGGGATTGTGGTCGGTGCAGACTCGATGGGCCGAATAGCCTCTTTCTGATTCATTTTGGTAGGAAGAATGCATAAGACACAATATAAAATAAAACAAACAATTCTAAAGTGGGTGCTGGAGCAGAGAGACCTGGGTGTATATGTGCATAAATCACCTAAGGTGGCAGGACAAGTTGAGAAAGTGGATAAAAAGGCACATGGGATCTTGGTCTTTATAAATAACAGCACAGAGTATAACAGCAAGGGAGTGAAAATGAATTTTTACAAAACACTGGTCCAGCATCAACTGGAGTATTGCGTCCAATTCTGGAGATTGCAATTTAGGAAAGATATGACGGCTTCAGAAAAGGTCCAGGTGGTTCCAGGGATGAGGGACTTCAGTTATGTGGATAGATTGGAGAAGTTGGAACTGTTTTCCTTGGAAAAGTTCAAAATCACGAGAGATCTGGACAGTCAAGAGGGAGAAACTGTTCCATTGGTGGAAGGATCAAGAACCAGAGGACCAATGCACCTAACCAGCACATCTTCCCAGAGGAAACTGGAGCACCTGGAGGAAACCCACACAGACACGGGGAGAATGTGCAGACTCCGCACAGTCACCCAAGCCGAGAGTCAAACACGGATCCCTGGCGCTGTGAGGCAGTAGTGCTAACCACTGTGCCACCCTATATAACATCTGGGTGAAGCACTGGCGAGGCTATGGTTTCAGGTCAGGATTAGAATTATCAAAACGTGCGCAGTGTGTTGTACTTAAACATAATAAATAGGAACAGGAATGCTCCACCATTCAATGAGATCACGGCTGATTTGATTGTGGCCTTAACTCCACTTCCCTGCCTGTTTCTTTCTCCTATCAAAAACCCGTCTCATCAGCCTCGAATGTTCTTATTATCGACAGGTGTACAGCATGTTAGAATCGTAGAATCTACAGTGCAGAAGGAGGCCATTTGGCCCATCAGGTCAAAGGTAGGGTTCTGAAGACTGTGGAGGAACAGAGAGATCTTGGGGTCCATATCCACAGATCTCTGAAGGTTGCCTCTCAAGTGGATAGAGCTGTGAAGAAGGCCTACAGTGTGTTAGCGTTTATTAACAGGGGGTTGGAGTTTAAGAGCCGTGGGGTTATGCTGCAACTGTACAGGACCTTGGTGAGACCACATTTGGAATATTGTGTGCAGTTCTGGTCACCTCACTATAAGAAGGATGTGGAAGCGCTGGAAAGAGTGCAAAGGAGATTTACCAGGATGCTGCCTGGTTTGGGGGGTAGGTCTTATGAGGAAAGGTTGAGGGAGCTTGGGCTGTTCTCTCTGGAGTGGAGGAGGTTGAGGGGAGACTTAATAGAGGTTTATAAAATGATGAAGGGGATAGATAGAGTGAACGTTCAAAGACTATTTCCTCGTGTGGATGGAGCTAATACAAGGGGGCATAACTATAGGGTTCATGGTGGGAGATACAGGAAGGATGTCCGAGGTAGGTTCTTTACGCAGAGAGTGGTTGGGGTGTGGAATGGACTGCCTGCAGTGATAGTGGAGTCAGACACTTTACGAACATTTAAACAGTTATTGGATAGGCACATGGAGCACACCAGGATGATAGGGAGTGGGATAGATTGATCTTGGTTTCAGATAAAGCTCGGCACAACATCATGGGCCGAAGGGCCTGTTCTGTGCTGTACTGTTCTATGTTCTATCAAGTCTGCTCTGACCACAATCCCACCAGGCCCTATCCCCATGCATTTACCCTAGCTAGCCCCCCTGACACTGAGGTGCAATTTAGCATGGACAATACATCTAACTCGCACATCTTTGGACTGTGGGAGGAAACCAGAGGACCCAGAGGAAACCTACACAGACACGGGGGGAATGTGCAAACTCTACACAGACAGTGACCAAAGCTGGGAATTGAACCCAGGTCCCTGGCGCTGTGAGGCAGCAGTGCTAACCACTGTGCCACCGTGCCGTTGTAAACCTCGGGTTCACATTTGACCTACCTTCGTTTTCCTCTGCTTCCTCTGGATCCTCCTCATCTTCATTCCGAAAGTGTGTCTGCCAATCCGCCATATCTGCTGTGGAGGAAGTGCCAACTCCCCTGTCAGGTAGAAGTACAAGGGACACCTCCCTGCATTATCCCCATCTCCTTTGGCACCCAAAGTCCTATTGATTTCTGCCTGGACTATGCTCATCGAGTGAGCATCCACAGTCCACAGTGGGGTGGAGCATTCCAAAGGGAGATGTACGGCTCCCAGCCTCATCCAGTGCTGGCCTCACTGTGGTTGATTAATTTTCTCCAGGCAAAGGGAACTAACAGATTCAAGGTAGGTGACCCAGATCAGTCATGAATTAGCTGAATGATGGAACAGACTCGAGGGACCGAATGGCCTCCTCCTAGGTGGAAAGTGAGACTTGGTGTTGGGAAATGTGCCCAATATAAGTCTCTTTTAAATTACACATCTGGATTTTAAATGTTTGGAATGATATACAACAGAGAAGAGCAATGGGAGAAGAAATATAAGTTAGTATTAAAGCAGCAGTTATTGAAATGTGTTCCCCTGGAGGGAGCTGTCCCTTTAAGAGGAGAATATGGCGCTTTAAGAGTGCAGTAAGAAGTCTCACAACACCAGGTTAAAGTCCAACAGGTTTATTTGGTCGCAAAAGCCACTAGCTTTCGGAGCGCTGCTCCTTCATCAGGTGAGTGGGAGTTCTGTTCACAAACAGGGTTTATAAAGACACAAACTCAATTTACAAAATAATGGTTGGAATGCGAGTCTTTACAGGTAATCAAGCCTCAAAGATACAGACAATGTGAGTGGAGGGAGGGTTAAGCACAGGTTAAAGAGATGTATATTGTCTCCAGACAGGACAGTTAGTGAGATTTTGCAAGCCCAGGCAAGTCGTGGATTACAGATAGTGTGACATGAACCCAAGATCCTGGTTGAGGCCGTCCTCATGTGTGCGGAACTTGGCTATCAGTCTCTGCTCAGAGACTCTGCGCTGTCGCATGTCGTGAAGGCTGCCTTGGAGAACGCTTACTCGAAGATCAGAGGCCGAATGCCCGTGACTGCTGAAGTGTTCCCCAACAGGAAGAGAACACTCTTGCCTGGTGATTGTAGAGCGGTGTTCATTCATCTGTTGTCGTAGCGTCTGCATGGTCTCCCCAATGTACCATGTCTCGGGGCATCCTTTCCTGCAGTGTATGGAGGTAGACAACGTTGGTCGGGTTGCAAGTGTATTTACCGTGTACCTGGTGGATGGTGCTCTTACGTGAGATGATGGCATCCATGTCAATGATCCGGCACGTCTTGCAGAGGTTGCTGTGGCAGGGTTGTGTGGTGTCGTGGTCACTGTTCTCCTGAAGGCTGGGTAGTTTGCTGCGGACAATGGTCTGTTTGTGGTTGTGCGGTTGTTTGAAGGCAAGAAGTGGGGGTGTGGGGATGGCCTTGGTGAGATGTTTGTCTTCATCAATGACATGTTGAAGGCTCTGGAGAAGATGTCATAGCTTCTCCGCTCCGGCGAAGTACTGGATGATGAAGGGTACTTTGTCTGCCGTGTCCCGTGTTTGTCTTCTGAGGAGGTTGGTGCGATTTTTCACTGTGGCGCGTTGGAACTATCGATCGATGAGTCGAGCGCCATATCCTGTTCTTATGAAGGCATCTTTCAGCGTCTGGAGGTGTCTGTTGCGATCCTCCTCATCTGAGCAGATCCTGTGTATACGGAGGGCTTGTCCATAGGGGATGGCTTCGTTAACGTGTTTAGGGTGGAAGCTGGAGAAGTGGAGCATCGTGAGGTTATCTGTGGTCTTGCGGTACAGTGAGGTGCTGAGGTGACCGTCCTTGATGGAGATGCGTATGTTCAAGAATGCAACTGATTCTGGAGAGTAGTCCATGGTGAGTCTGATGGTGGGATGGAACTTGTTGATGTCATCATATCGTTGTTTCAGTGATTGTTCACCAGGAGTCTAAAGGAAGAAAATGTCATCGATGTATCTAGTGTATAGCATCAGTTGAAGGACCTGTGCGGTGAAGAGGTCCACTTCACCAGGCAAGAGTGTTCTCTTCCTGTTGGGGAACACTTCAGCGGTCACGGGCATTCAGCCTCTGATCTTCGGGTAAGCGCTCTCCAAGATGGCCTTCACGACAACGCAGAGTCGCTGAGCAGAGTGTGATAGCCATGTTCCACACACATGCGGACGGCCTCAACCGGGATCTTGGGTTCATGTCACACTACCTGTAACCCCCATGACTTGCAAAATCTCACTAACTGTCCTGTCTGGAGACAATACACATCTCTTTAACCTGTGCTTAACGCTCTCTCCACTCACAATGTCTGTACCTTTAAGATTACCTGTGAAGACTCACATTCCAACCATTATTCTGTAAATTGAGTTTGAGTCTTTATATGCCCTGTTTGTGAGGAGATCTCCCACTCACCTGACGAAGGAGCAGCGCTCCGAAAGCTAGTGGCGTTTGCTACCAAATAAACCTGTTGGACTTTAACCTGGTGTTGTTAGACTCCTTACTGTGTTTACCCCAGTCCAACGCCGGCATCTCCACATCATCAATAACCAGGGCATAGATTTAAGTTAAGGGGCAGGTTGTTTAAAAGAGATGTGAGGAAAAGCTTTTTCACCCAGAGGCTGGTGGGAATTTAGAGCTGACTGCCTGAAAGGGTGGTAAAGGCAGGAACCCTCAGAAGAAGCATTTAGATGAGCACACGAAACACCATAGAATGCAAGGCTACAAATCAAGTGCTGGAAAATAGGATTAGAATAGATAAGTGTTTGATGGCCAGCGTGGAAACAATGAGCCAAAGGGCCTCTTTCTGTGCTGTAAAACTCTATGTCTCTATGACTGTATGTATGTAAAGTGATCACTGAGTGTGTGGGTGAGGGCACTCAAGGTGGTGCAGGGTGGTGAGAGGGGTGAGGGTGAGGGGGGGGGGGGCTGCTTTACAATGGTCTTCAGAACTGGGCTAATGTCTCTGTGAATGCCACCTTAGCATCCACTACCTCCATTTCTGTCTCAGGCAGATGGATATCCCGCGGAGGGGCACTCCAGGGATGGAGGGAAAATACTCAACTCCCAATTCTCGCCTGCACGATGAATTTCCGGCCCAATGTTCCAGATCAGGAGCCTTCCATAAATTCATTTAAAACAGGGAAGCTGGATAAACCACCTGAGAGAGAAAGGGTACGTTGAGAAGCGGAGAGGAAGCAGAGTGGGCAGTAACTTGTGTGGAACTTACAAACTAGCACAACCTCGTTTGGCTGAATGGCTGTAGACTTCATGTTACAGTTCACTCAGAGAGTCCGAGTTGCCTTGGTAACCTGCACTTTTCCATGCGTGTTGTAGTCTGGAGCTATGGTCAGTGACGGTCGAGGCTCCAACATTCTTTCCATCACATGTCTGACCAGGAATCTCTCCCACTCTCACCGCCTGACATTGGCGTCTGTTTGGAAGGATTATACAGGCTGATTTTCAACCTGTTTGGCTGCATTATGAACTCACCTTCCTTGGACATCAAGTCCTGGGGTGGGACTCGAACCCGGAGTTTCTGGATCAGAGGCAGGGACACCAACCCACTGTGCCACAGGATCTCGTACATTTGATGTAATTCTATATAATAGAACAAGAAGTTGTTGATGATGAACTGTTTTTAAGCACGTACAGAACCAGGGAGGAAGGTGGAAGGAACAAATAGAAGTTGTATTGGAAAGAAGAGATTTTTTGGATATTCCTTAATGGCAGAAATCCGGAGAGTGAGCAGGGACAGAGACACTTGTGGGTTCATGTGCATCTTTCAAGGTGGCTGGACAGATTGAGAGCGGTTCGCAAAGCATCTTGGGCTTCATTATTAGAGGCACTGAGGACAAAAGTAGGGAAGTTATGCTGAACCTGTATAAAGCTTGGGTTAAGCACCAATTAGAAGACTGCACTGAGTTCTGGTCGCTTTAGGAAGGGTGTGAGGGTCCTTGTGACAGTGAAGAGGGAGATTTATCAGAATGGTGCCAGGGATGGGGAGGATTTTAGCTACAGGGTTAGGTTGGAGAAGTTGGGGTTGTTCTCCTTGGAGTGAAGGAGATTGAGAGGAGATTTGCCAAGGGTGTACAAGGTTTAGATCAAGTGGACAAAGAAAAGCTATTGCCGTTAGCTGAGGGTACAAGGACTGAAGGAGACAGAGATGAGGTTTCGGGCAAGGTGTGCAGGGGGGAAAATGAGGAAGGGGGTGAAATCAGATATAATGAAAGATTTCAAAAGGAAATTGGATGGGCACTTGGGGGAAGATAAACTTGTGGGGAGACGGGGATAGAGCGGGGGAGTGGGACTGACTGGATTGTTCGACAGAGAGCTGGCACTAACTCAATGGTCCCTTTCTGTGTCGTGACGATTCTGACTCGCTCAGTTACACACATCTACCCTCAGGAACCTCTGGCTCAGGGAGCAGTAAATAAAATCAGCCAGCAGTCTCTAACTAACAGCGAGAGTGTGTGTTGGGTATGCACAGGGCCAGACTGCGATACCTCTCACAGTCAAATTTATGTAACAGAGGTCTAAGTAGGCCATTCGGTAATAGCATTCTAGAATACACTCTGATTCCTTTTCCGAGTCGACTTTATGATATAAATCCTTTATCACCTCATTTTTTTGTTATAACTCCATTAATCTTTTAGAGCTAGACACCTCTGCCTGATCCTCTACCTGCTTCGGTCTTTCCTTTACCATCTCATCAGAGTGTCAGCTAGCTGGACCTCAATTCCTTCATCTTCCTCTTTTGTTCTCCCACTCCAGTTTTAACTAATGGCTGTGGGATCTTGTCACCACACGATCTGGAAAAATTCCAGGGTATTTTTCTTTTAACTCCTCAGTTCCCTGGTTTTCTTTTGGCTTTTCCACTACAATGAGCATCAGTCCCTCCTGTGAACCAGCGATATCATTTCCAAGGATAAACTGTATTCCTGGAATAGCCAAGTTTTCCATCACTCCCACTATCACTTCCCCAGTCTTGATTGGACTTTCTAGCCTTATCTTACACAGGGGACATACTCCTCTCTCCATTTATTCCACAGATTACCACTCTCTCGGGCAATATTTCAGGAGTGCAAATATTTTCACCTCTTACTATTGGAGACAGACTAGCTCCCATATCTCTCAATATTTTAACTTCTTTACCTACTCCTCCTGTTCTACCTGAGTAAATCTTACCCACACAGGTAAAGTCGTTGAAAAGATCAGACGCTATCTTACTATCCAGCCTGTGCCGAGGCTGTGCACTCTCCTTTAGCTCCTCGACCTCTCTGGAATTTCCCTCACTGCCTTAGCTAATCCCACTGGTTGAGCCTCTTTTACCACATCCTTTTTCCCAGTGCCTTTCTTAAGCCATCAGCACTGTGACTTAGTGTGTCCGACCTTATTACAGTGAAAACACCCGAGGTCTTTCACCTCTTTTCCACCTTCTTGGGTTTCTTTTCTCACAGGTGGTAAACTGTTCCCAATGTGATCTACATTTTTGTTTTTCATTGAAGGATCTCCCTCTTTCCCAATTTCTATCCCTCATGGAATGAAATTGCTGTTGGAAGCTAGATGTCAATTTATGCAGTAATGTGTATTCATCTGCCATCTCTGCAGCTCTTCTCACTGTTTTAACTTTCTGTTCCTCAACATGTGTTCTTATCACTTCTGGATATGAGTTTTTAAACCCCTCCAGCAGAATAATATCTCTAATAACCTCATATATCTTTTCTATCTTTAATGCTCCCACCCATCTATTGAAGTTGCTCTGTTTAATTCTTTCAAACTCGATATAAGTCTGACCTGGTTCCTTTCTTACATTTCTGAACCGTTGTCTCGATGCTAATTCATAGGCACTCAAAACAACCTTCTTTACTTCTTCATATTTTCCTGACACCTCCTCTGACAGCGCTGCAAACACCTCAGTAGCCCTGCTTACCAACTTTGGTCTGAATTAACGTTACCCACACCTCTTCTGGCCATTTCATCTGTGTAGCCAATTTCTCAAAGGAAATGAAAAAGACTTCTGCATCTTTTTCATCAAATTTTGCTAATGTTTGGACATATTTGTATGTATCCCCACCAGGCGGTTGGCCACGATGAGTTTGCCCATCATCACTTCTATCTTGCACTTTTACTTCAGTCATTTGAAGTCTTTTTGCTTCAAGTTCCAACGTCATCTTTTCCAACTCGAACAATCTTTCTCTTTCTTCTTTCTCTGACTCCAGCCTTTTAAATTCACTTTCTAGCTCCAATTGTCTCATTTGCAATTTATTTTTTTTCTAACTCCACTGCACTTGACTGTTTCTCTGATATGCCTAAATGATTGGATAACTCCATTACAATTTCAGCTTTCTTATTATCCCTGGTTAAACCCACTTTTAGCCTGTTTGCTAATTCTACAAGTGTCGTCTTTTTCTGTCTTTCTAAGCTTCCTTGGCAAATTTGGGAAGCATCTTCGACCCCCAGAATCTCTTTAGCAATTTTAAGAACCATTTCCCCACTTTTGATTTAAGCGACAACAAGCCACCGAAATTAAACAGATTTTCCACTTCTCACTGAAAGTTTATTTAAAGATCGAGGACTAGTCATAGCCCGAACCCGAGCCCCCAATCTGTTATAAAGCAGAGGTTGATGCCCCCCTCTGAGAACTAACACCTAACCACTCAAAGAGGAATACCTCACCTTATAATCTGTAAAAAGTGTGTGTGAAGTGGTGCGACCCGCTCTTCGGCAACTCCTAGTGGTTAAATACAAAATAAATCCCTGACACTCACTCTAAAATCAACACGTAACAATTAATTTATCTAACTAACAGTGAACAAATTAACTAAACTAGTAACGAACCGGATAAAACACGATTCTAATGGAATGCTGTTCAGATAAATACAATTTCCACTCCTTAACAAAATAGAATTTAGTCACTCTCAAAATTACAATCACGTTTGGCATCTTCTGGAATGTTCTGGGCCTTCTCTGTTGAATCTTCTGTCTGGAACTTCTTTCTTCTTTAGTATCTTTGCTATTTCGATAGTGCTTTCTCTTAAGACATAGGTGAAGCTATGAGAGCCAGCAATTCGCTCTCTCTCTCTCTAGAATGGAGAGCTGAACTAAGAGCTGTTAACTCTAGAAGGCGGCAGTTGCTCTCTCTCTCTCTTTGTTCCACTGCCCCTTCTTTTATACCCCTGATGGCATATCAGTATTTTCCACAATAGGATTGGTCCTAGATTGTCAAAACCATCAGACTTAAATTTAATAGGTTCTTGGTATCTAAGTGCTTGATTCAAATTGGCTAAATTCAAAAGCCTGTTGTTTTGGAAAAACTGCTGCTCGGCCTTTCAATACAAATGTTTCAGTTTGGGCTCTCTGTGTACTTGCACTTTTACTCTCGAAGCACAGAAAAAGCACCACCTTTTACCGGGACTATGCAATGCTTCCCCCCCCCCCCTCTCCTCCCCCCTCCCCCCACCCCCCCCCTCCCTCCCCCATAGCATTTTACGGTTTTCCAAACACCAAAATTTTAACTTCCTACTTCCCAATCTACAATTACTCAACCCAACTTCGCAACAGTTAGGAGATAAATATTGTCCAGGGGAACCCTCCTGGTTCTTAGAGTCATCGAGTCATACAGTACAGAAGAGGTCCTTCAGCCCATTGAGCCTGTACCAACAAAACTACACTAAATCTACACTAATCCCACTTTCCAGCACTTGGCCCATGGCCTTGAATGTTCTGACATTTCAAGTGCTCATCCACATACTTTTTAAAGGTTGTGAGGTTTCCCGCCTCTACTACCCTCCCAGACAGCGCATTCCAGACTCCCACCACCCTCTGGGTGAAAGATCTTTTCCTCAAATCCCCTCTAAACCACCTTAAAATTATGCCCCCTCATTACTGACCCTTCAACTAAGGGTAACAGCTGCTTCCGATCCACCCTGTCCACACCTCTCATAATCTTGTACACCTTCTTCAAAACAGTGCCATGGGATCTCTTACATCCACCTGAGAGGGAAAACATCTCATCCCAAAGGACAGCACTGCAGCACTCCCTCAGTACTGCACTGGCAACATCAGTTTGAATCATCTACTTTGTTATGATCATTGGCCAGAGCTCCAAGTGTTGGCGAGATCCGGTTAGTGACCAATGACATTTTATTTAACATAGACAAAGCTTGAGATTTGAGACACTTGTCCACTGAATAAAGTCACAAAATTCCACAGAGTTTGAAGAAAGAGAAATTAACTTTACTATGCAAGATCAGAAAGATAAAACTATTTACAACATGTATCCTAAACGTTAGCATTCAGGTTTCAAGAGGTATATTTAAATTAACAGGCAAATTGTGGTCAGACATGCCAACGACACAATCTTCTTGTTATTGTAGAATCATAGAGTTTTACAGCACAGAAAGAGGCCCTCCAGCCCATCATATCTGCAACGGCCATCCAGCACCTAGCCAAGGCTGAGATAGACAGATTTTTAACCAGTAAGGGAATCAAGGGTTATGGAGTATTGCATAATGACAGGCGTGACCAAAACAGAGTCCACGATTTCTCAACATCACACCCAGACATCAGTAACACTGTGAGTCAACCAATCTCACTGTAACTCTCTCACTCACAAAAGTTTCCAATTTTCATCTTAGAAGATCTTACCTTGGAATTATCTCAAAAACTCGCTCCAACTCAGACGGCTTCAATGACGCCCCACCTCGCAGGATTTTAATCTCGTCTCCTGAGATCACGTGCCCCTGGATTCCCAAGTACACTCAAACAGCTACTCAACAGCATGATTTCAGTTCTTCGGCCATGCTGAGCAGAACATAACTATTCAAAAGTGGTACCTTTGTCCCAACGGCCCACAGCACAGTCACCAACATTTGGCTGTCTTCTTGGATCTTCAGGGCTTCTCTTGAACCCTCTCCAGTTACCAGATTCAGGCGGCATCAATGGTAGCCCATCTTATTGGGTTTCAGTCTCACCTTCCAAGATCCCGTTCCCCTGGAATCCCCGAGTATACTCTCAAACACCAAACTACAGGCAGAATTTCAGACCTTCGGCCACACCAAGCAGAACAGCTTTGCCCCAATGGCCCAAGGGTTCTTCTGAGCCCTCCAGACCTAAAGCCTGCTCCTCACAGCCCTTTCTATAACTTGGAACCTGTTTCTCTTTTAACTGAACTTAACTGCCCCTGTCTGAGGTCTCTTACTTGGGACTTCCTTGTGGGACCTCTCTCTGTGCTCTCCCCCCTGTCTGGTTCTGGCAATCCGCACCTGGATTCTCATGCCATTTATATTCTTTCTCTTTATGTGTAGTCAGTTTGGGCCTGTCGTGGGCCGGGACAACTTATGCTGAACTGAGTGCGGGAAGCCCACTCCCAGGTCTGCTCACGTGCCGAAATTCCAAGGTCTGTCAGGAGTTGTGGTTCCAGACTTCCAAGCTCAACATTAAGGTAAGTTCGGGTTATGTAATAACTCAGATCCCTGCAGTAGGACTGGAACTCACAACCCTCTGTCTCAGAGATGAGAGGACCACACTGAGCCAAGGCTGACCACCTCAATACCAAAGCAAGGAGATAATGTGGAACTTACCACGGAACTCTGATTCAACTATGCTTGGCAGTTGTGTGTACATTTCTGGTCCCTTTCTTATAAAAAGGAGCAGGAAAATTACAGAAAAGATTAACAAGAGTGCTAGTGGGACTGAGAGGGTCCAACTCTCAGGAACGATTTCGCAAGCTCTTCCCTGGAAAACAGGACAGTGAGAGGAGATCAGATCAGTGATAGGGTAGATGTGGAGAAACTACTACAGAATCTTGTTATTGTAGAATTATAGAGTTTTACAGCACAGAAAGAGGCCCTTCAGCCCATCATGTCTGCATTGGCCATCCAGCACCTAGCCAAGGCTGAGATAGACAGATTTTTAATCAGTAAGGGAATCAAGAGTTATGGTGGATCGCGTGCAGTTCACGTTGCCACACTACCAGAAAGACATGGAATCTTTGGAGAGAGTGCAAAGGTTCACCAGGATGTTACCTGGTCTCGAAGGTGTTGGCCATGAGGAGAGGTTGAATAAACTTGGATTGTTTTCACTAGAAAGATGGAGGCTGAGGGGAGACCTGATCGAAGTCTACAAAATGATGAGAGGCATAGACAGGGTGGATAGTCAGAGGATTTCTCCAAGGGTGGAAGTGTCAATTACAAGGAGGCACATGTTCAAGGTGAGAGGGGGAAAGTTTAAGGGAGATGCGGGGGGGGGGAAGTTTTTCACGCAGAGAGTGGTGGGTGTCTGGAACGCGCTGCCAGAGGAGGTGGTGGAAGCAGGCACATTAGCAATATTTAAGAGGCATTTGGATGGGTACATGAATAGGGAGGGAATAGAGGGATACGGACTGAGTAAGGGCAGGTTTGTTTTAGTTTAGTTATGACATGATTGGCACAACTTGGAGGGCCAAAGGGCCTGTTCCTGTGCTGTACTTTTCTTTGTTCTTGGGACAAGGTGGGAAAGTGGAGTTGAGCTTTATATCAGAGCAGCCATGATCTCATTGAATGGGGGCGCATATTCGGTGGGCTGAATGGTCTACTACTGCTCCCACGTCTTATGGTCTCAACACATTTTCCAGCACTTGGTCCGTAACCATGTGTGCTATGGCATTTCAAGTGCCCATCTAAATGCTTCTTAAATATTGTGAGGGTTCCCACCTCTACCACCCTTTCAGGCAGTGAGTTCCAGTTTCCCACCACCATCTGAGTGAAAAGGATTTTCCTCAAATCCCCTATAAATCTCCCACCCCTTACATTAAAGCTATGCCTCCTGGTTATTGACCCCTCTTCTGTCGGGTGTTGGATACTGCTCGGTAGGTCTTAATAAAGCCTTCATCATCTTAAGTAGGTTAACTATATGTATTGATTAACTACAAGAACCAGGTACATATATACAATAAAGGGTTCACGCTACATGCTACCAGTGAGGCTTGGAACAGAGAGACAGTACAATTGAACACATGGTTAAAGAGCTGGTGTAGGAGGGAGGGCTTTAGATACATGAATCATTGGGATCTCTTCTGGGGAAGGTGGGATCTGTACAAGAAGGACGGGTTCCACCTGAACTGGAGGGGCACCAATATCCTGGGTGGGAAGTTTGCTGGTGCTGTTCGGGAGGATTTAAACTGGTGCGGCAGAGGGGTGGGAACCGGAACAGCAAGCCAGTAAGTGTAGGGACTGGGGAAAAAAGTGAGACTGAGATAAACGTATCGCAGAGTAAGAGCAGGCAGAGGGGCTCAGCGAGACTGGAGGTTTGGAGTGCATTTGCTTCAATGCAAGAAGTATAACAGGTAAGACAGATGAACTGAGAGCCTGGATTACTGCATGGAATTATGATGTTATTGCAATTACGGGGACCTGGTTAAAGGAGGGACAGGACTGGCAGCTTAACATTCCGGGATATCATTGTTTTAGATGGGACAGAGGGGGAAACAGAAGGAGCGTTGTGGGGGGGGAGGGGGCACGGGGGAGTCGCATTGCTGATCAGGGAGCACATCACAGCTGTGTTGAGGGAGGACACATTGGAGGGATCTTCTAGTGAGGCATTATGGGTGGAGCTCAGAAATAGGAAGGGTGAAATCACAATGTTGGGAATGTACTGTAGACCTCCCATCAGCCCGTAGGAGACAGAGGAGCAGTTGTGTAGTCAGATACTAGAAAGGTGTGAAAAAAGCAGGGTCGTTGTGGTGGGTGACTTTAACTTTCCCCCACATTGACTGGGACTCCCTTACAGACAGGGGCTCGGATGGAGGGCAACTTGTTAGTTGTGTCTCGGAGGGTTTTTTGATACAGTGTGTTGACAATCCAACCAGGAAGGGGGCCATACTAGACTTGATATTGGGGAATGAGCCAGGCCAGGTGATCGATGTTTCAATAGGGGAGCACTTTGGACTTAGCGACCGTAACTCCATAAGATTTCGGGTAGTCTTGGATAAGGACAAGAGTGGCCCTCGAGTGAGGGTGATTAATTGGGCAAGGGCTAAATACATGCAAATTAGACAGGAACTGGGGAATGTGGATTGGGAGCGGCTATTTGAGGGCAAATCCATGTCTGGCATGTGGGGGGCTTTTAAAGGCCAGTTGATTGACGTGCAGGACAGGCATGTCTCCGCAAAAATGAAGGATAGAAATGGCAGGATTCGGGAACAATAGGTGACGAGTGAAATTGTAAGCTTAGTGAAAGTAGGAAGGAACTTAAACGTAGAATTAGGAGGGCTAAAAGGGGCCATGAAATGTCTTTAGCAAACAGGTCAAGGAAAATCCCAAGGCTTTTTTATGCATATATTAGGAGCAAGAGGGTAGCAAAAGAAATAATCTGGAAGAAAATGTGGGTGGCCTGATTAGTAAATTTGCGGATGACACGAAGATTGGTGGAGTTGCTGATAATGCGGGGGATTGTCAGAGAATACAACAGAATATAGATAGATCAGAGACTTGGGCACAGAAATGGCAGATGGAGTTTAATCCAGACAAATGCGAGGTGGTGCATTTTAGACGATCAAATTTAGGTGTGAATAATATGATGTGACAGAACTCTGAGCAACATTAACATACAGAGGGATCTGGGCATACAGGTCCATAGTTCCCTAAAAGTGGCAACGCTGGTGGCCAAGGTTATTAAGAAGGCATATGGCATGCTTGCTTTCATCAGCCGAGTAAGGGCAGAAGGTTTTTTTTACTTAATTTAGGGCATCATGATCGACACAGGTTTGGAGGGTCAAAGGGCCTGTTCCTGTGCTGTACTTTTCCTTGTTCTTTCTTGTACACTCCATCGTGTCTACATCGGCTTTTCGGAGCAATCTCATTGTGCTCTTGTTCAGCTGCTCTCTCCCCATTGCTCTGTAATAATTTCCCTTCAGATAATGTTCTTATTTGCTTTTGAAAGTTGCTACATACTGAATCTGCTTTCACCGCCCTCTGGATAATACACTGTGTCATTAAAAAATGTTGCCTCATGTTGCCAAATATTGTCCAGTTGATCAAGCACTTTTGAGGTGTAATCATTGTTGTAATGTAGGCAATTGGGGAAAGCAAGCTCCCACAATGTGATTATTACCCGATAGTCAGTTTTTGTGATCCGACGTGGATTGTGGGATAAATATTGGCCAGAACACCAGGAAAAATACACCCTCTGCTCTTCTTCCAAAGAGCGCAACGTGATCAAACAAACATACAAAATAGGAGTAGCAGCAGGCCATTCTGCCCCTCGGGCCTGCTCCACCATTCAACAAGATCAGGCTAATCTATTTCTGTTTCGAGTTCAACATTCCCGCCTACCCACGATAACCTCTGATTTCCTCACCTAACAAGAATCTATCTACCTCTGCCATAAAAATATTCAGTGACCCAGCCTCCACCACCTTCTGAGGCAGAGAGTTCCAAAATCACACAACCCTCTGATAGAAACAAATTTTCCTCACCTCTATCGACCATGCCCACCCAAAAGACAGCACCTATGGCAGTGCAGCACTCTCACTATACTGCACCAATTTTGGATTTTGTGCTTATAATTTCTGAAATGGAGCTTGAAGTCAGGGCATAGTGACCCAGGGATGGGAGCAGTTCCCGTTGGGGGTGGTCCCCATTGGGAATGGTCCCCGTTGGGGGTGGTCCCCATTGGGGGTGGTCCCCGTTAGGGGTGGGACACATTGACCCAGGGATGGAAGTAGTCTCCATTAGGAGTGGTCTCCATTAGAAGTGGTCTCCATGGGGGTAGTCCCCATTGGGAGGGGTCCATATTAGGAGTGGGACACACTGACCCAGGGATGGGAGTGGTCTTCATTGGGTCCCCATTGGCGGTGGTCTCCACTGGGAGTTGGACACACTGAGTCAGGGATGAGAGTGGTCTCCACTGGGAGTGGGACACACTGAGCCAGGGATGAGAGTGATCTCCATTGGGAGTGGTCTCCACCTGGCCCCCATAGGGGGTGGTCACCATTGGGACTGGAAGAAACTGACGCACGGATGGGAGTGGTCTCCATTGGGTTCCAACTTGGAAAGGTCCCTATTGGATGTGGGACACTCTGACCCAGAGACGGGAGTTGCCTTCATTGGAAGTGGGACACAGTGACGCAGGGATGGGACTGGTCTCCATTGGAAGTGGTCTCCATTGGGGATGGTCTCCATTGGGGGAGTTCTCAAATGGGAGTGATCTCCATTAGGGGTAGTCTCCATTGGGGGTACTCCCCACTGGGAGTGGATACACTGACGCAGGGATGGGAGTGGTCCCCATTGGGAGTGGGACACACTGACGGAGGGATGGGAATGGTCCCCATTGGGAGTGGGACACACTGACGGAGGGATGAGAGGGGTCCCCAGTGGGAGTGAGACACACTGACCCAGGGATGGGAACAGTCTCCATTGGGAGTGGGACACACTGATGGAGGGATGGGAGGGGTCCCCACTGGGAGTGAGACACACTGACCCAGGGATGGGAACAGTCTCCATTGGGAGTGGGACACACTGATGGAGGGATGGGAGGGGTCCCCACTGGGAGTGAGACACACTGACCCAGGGATGGGAACAGTCTCCATTGGGAGTGGGACACACTGATGGAGGGATGGGAGGGATCCCCACTGGGAGTAGGACACACTGACAATGGGATATGAGTGGTCCCCACTGGGAGTGGGACACACTGACGCAGGGATGGGAGGGGTCCCCATTGGGAGTAGGACACACTGACCCAGGGATGGGAGGAGTCCCTATTGGGAGTGGGATGCGCTGACCCAGGGATGGGAGTTGCCATAGGAACATAGGAATTAGGAGCAGAAGTAAGCAAATTCAGCCCTTCGAGCCTGCTCCGCCATTCAATCAGATCTGGTCTCAAATCCACCTCCTCACCTGCTCCCCATCTCCCTCTTTCCCTTTTTTTTATTGGAAATATATCTATCCCCTTCTTGAAATCATTCAATGATTCAGACTCCACCACGCAATGGGGCAGCGAGTTCCACAAATTCACCACCCTCTGCAAGAAGTAGTTCCTCCTCATCTCAGTTTTAAATCTACCGCCTCTCAACCTATACTCTGTGACCTCTCGTTCGAGATTGCCCCATAAGAAGAAACATTTGGTTAAAATTTTATATACCTCGATCAGATCCCCCCTCACCCTTGTCAACTCCAGTGAGGACAAGCCCAAACTATTTAATCTCTCCTCATACATCAACCCCTTCATTCCCGGAATCAATCTGGTGAACCTCCTCTGAACTGCCTCCAATGCCACCACGTCCTTGCTCAAATAAGGAGACCAAACCTGGACATGACTCCAGCCGTGGTCTCACCAACACCCTATACAATTGCAGCAACACTCCTCTACTTTTATACTCCAGTCCCTTTGCAATAAATGGCAACACTCTATTTGCCTTTTTTATTACCTGCTGCACCTGCATACCAACTTTCCACGATTCATGAACAAAGACACCCAGATCCCTCTGCCCGGACACATTTTGAATCTGCTTCCCATTTAGGTAATAATCTGCCTTTCTATTTTTTCTGCCAAAATGGACAACCTCACACTTATCCACATTAAGCTCCATCTGCCAAATTTTGGCCCATTCTCTTAGCCTACCTATATCCACCTGTAGAGTCTTTATATCCTCTTCACTGCCTGCTTCCCCATTATTTTAGTCTCATCCACAAATTTTGCTGTGTTACACTCTGTCCCCTTCTTGCAGATCAAAGAACTCATGCAAGTTTTTCAAGCACAACTCACCCTTCGTAAAACCATACTGACAATGAGCTTTGTCCTTCCAAATGCTCAGCCATCTCCTCCTTAATGATTGATTCCAGCAACTTCCCCAGTACAGAGGTCAAGCTAACTGGCCTATAATTTCCTACTTTTTGCCTCTGTCCCTTTTTGAATAAGGGCGTCACATTAGCGTGTTTCCAATCCATCGGGACCTCACCGGAATCCAGGGAATTTTGAAATATCACAACCAATGCATCCACTATCTCTGCGGCCACCTCCTTTAATACCCTCGAGTGCAGACCATCAGGCCCCAGGGACTTATCTGCCTTTAATCCCATTAGTTTATTCAATACCTTCTCCTTAGTGATATTTATTGCACCAAGCTGCCCTGCATTAAAGACAGTTTTTGAAAAATCTTCATTTTTCTCCACCATGAAGACAGAGGTTTTGGTTTAGTGGTTCCGCCATCTCTATGTTCCCCAATAATACCTCACCAGTATCGTCCTCTAAAGGGCCAACATTTAGTTTAGCTATTCTCTTCCTCCTTATATACTTGTAGAAGCTTTTGGTTTCTGTGTTTATGTTTTCTGCTAGCTTCCTGTCGTAGTTCACCTTAGCTCCTTTGATTCTATTTTTAACAGCCTTTAACTGAACCTTAAAGTTCTCCCAATCCTCCAGCTTGCCACTAGCTTTGCAGTAGTTTCCCTAGTTTTTGCCTCTATGTAGGGTGAATATGATAGGGTGAATGCACTCAGTCTTTTTCCCAGGGTTGGGGAATCGAGAACTAGAGGGCATTGGTTTAAGTTAAGAGGGGAAAGAATTAATTAATGGGAACCTGAGGAGCAACCTTTTCTTTTTACACAGAGGGTGGTACGTGTGTGGAATGAGTTGTCAGAGGAAGTGGTTGAGGCAGGGACATTGACAACATTTAAAAGGCATTTGGACAGATACATGGGTAGGAAAGGTTTTGAGGGATATGGGCCAAAAGCAGGCAAATGGGGTTAGCTTAGATGGGCATTTTGGTCAGCATGGACCAGTTTGGGCCGAAGGGCCTGTCTCCATGCCGTAGATTCTATGTCCTCTTTGACTTCCTTGTCTTGCCATGGAACGTTTTCCTTCCTTTAATAATTCCTCTTCCTCTCAGGAATATACTCTAATCGAGAGATATTCAATATCTCCGTCAACATCCGCCATTGTTCCTTAACGGTCCTGCCCTCAAGTATTTGTGTCCAATTTACTTGGGCCAACTCTTTCCTCAGACCTGTATAATTACCTCTGCCCAACGCTAAAACTCTAGTATGGCACTCTGGCTTCTCTCACTCAATCGGAATCCGAAATTCTAGCAGATCCAAGAGGATCTTTAACAACAAGACTATTTATCAACACTTCTTCGTTACTAAATCTAAAATAGCCTGTTCCCTGGTTGGTTCCATAACATATTGCTCTAAGAAACAATCCCTCATATACTCTATGAAATCTCCCTCGAGGCTCCCTTTGCCAATTTGATTGATCCCGTCTATATCCATGTTAAAATGACCCACGATTACCTTATGCCCTTCTCATAAGCCCACATTAGTTTATATTGGTTTATACTATGCCCCACTTTGGAAGTATTGCTTGGGGGCCTGTAAATTGCTCCGACCAAGATGTTTTTTCATAGAACCATACAGCGCAGAAGAGGCCCTTCGGCCCATCGAGTCTGCACCAACACATCCTCTTTTTTTTATTCCCACCATATTGATTCAACATAGATCTAAACGGGTATGATATAATTGGGATTACAGAGACATGGCTGCAGGATGACCAGGGGTGGGAATTGAATGTCCCAGGGTATTCAATATTTAAGAAGGACAGCCATAAAGGGAAAGGTGGTGGAGTGGCACTGCTGGTTAAAGAGGAAATTAACACAATAGTGAGAAAGGATATTAGCTCTGACAACATGAAGTCTGTATGGGTAGAGTTGAGAAATACCAAGGGGCAAAAAACATTCGTGGATGTCATATGTAGACCCCCAAACTGCAGTGGTCATGTTGGGAACGGCATTAAACACGAAATTAGAGATGCATGTGGTAAGGGAATATCGGTGATCATGGGTGATTTTAATCTGCACATAGATTGGGCAAATCAAATTAGCAACAATGCCGTAGAGAAAGAATTCCTGGAGTGCGTATGGGATGGTTTTCTTGACCAATATGTGGAGGAACCAACTAGAGAGCCGGCCATCTTAGACTGGGTACTGTGTAATGAGAAGGGAATCATAGAAACCCTATAGTGCAGAAAGAGGCCACCTGGACTGGGAGGCCACCCATCGAGTCTGCACCGACCACAATCCCACCCAGGCCCTACCCCCATATCCCTACATATTTACCCGCTAATCCCTCTAACCTACGCATCTCAGGACACTAAGGGGCAATTTTAGCATGGCCAATCCACCTAACCCACACATCTTTGGACTGTGGGAGGAAACCGGAGCACCCGGAGGAAACCCACGCAGACACGAGGAGAATTTGCAAACTCCACACAGACAGTGACCCAAGCCGGGAATCGAACCCAGGTCTCTGGAGCTGTGAAGCAGTAGTGCTAACCACTGTGCTACCGTGCCGCCCCAATCATTCCCAGTCTAGCTGTACGAGACCCCTTGGGGATGAGCGACCATAACATCAGGAATTTTTTTATCAAGGTGGGGAGTGAAATAGTTGATTCGGAGACTAGGGTGCTTAATCTTAATAAAGGAAACTATGAGGATATAAGGTGTGAGTTGGCCTTGATAGATTGGGGAGAATTACTTAAAGGGATGACAGTGGATAGGCAATGGCAAACATTCAAGGAACAAATGGGGGAACTGCAGCAACTCTTTATTCCTGTCTGGCACAAAAGCAAAATGGGTAAGAGGGCCAATCCATGGCTTACAAAGGAAATTAGAGAGAGTATCCGATCTAAGGAAGAAGCATATAGATTGGCCAAGAAAAATAATAGGTCTGAAATTTGGGAGCAGTTTAGAATTCAAACAAAGAAGGACCAAGTGATTGATTAATCATAGAATCATAGAAACCCTACAGTGCAGAAGGAGGCCATTCGGCCCATCGAGTCTGCACCGACCACAATCCCACCCAGGCCCTACCCCCACATATTTTACCCGCTAATCCCTCTAACCTACACATCCCAGGACTCTAAGGGGCAATTTTTTAACCTGGCCAATCAACCTAACCCGCACATCTTTGGACTGTGGGAGGAAACCGGAGCACCCGGAGGAAACCCACGCAGACACGAGGAGAATGTGCAAACTCCACACAGACAGTGACCCGAGCCGGGAATCGAACCCGGGACCCTGAAGCTGTGAAGCAGCAGTGCTAACCACTGTGCTACCGTGCCGCCCCAATTAAGGGGGAAATTAAGGGGGAAATACAGTGCAAAAGTAAGCTTGCAGGGAACATAAAGACTGACACTGAGGGTTTCTATAGATATGTGAAGAGAAAGAGGTTGGTGAAGACAAATGTAGGTCCCCTACAGACAGAAATGGGGGAATGTATAATAGGGGACAAAGAAATGGCCAAGCAACTGAATATACTTTGGTTCTGTCTTCATAAAAGAGGACACAAATCAGATGCCAGAAATGTTGGAGAATGCAAGATTTAGTGAGAGGGAAGAAGAGCTGAGGGAGATCAATATTAGTAGAGAAATGGTGCTGGAAACATTGATGGGATTGAAGGCGGATAATTTCCCAGGGCCTGATAATCTATATCCCAGAGTACTTAAGAAAGTGGCTCCAGAAATAGTGGATGTATTGGTGGTCATCTTCCAGGATTCTATAGATTCTGGAACAGTCCCTGCAGGTTGAAGGGTAACGAATGTCACTCCAATATTCAAAAAGGGAGGTAGAGAGAAAACAGGGAATTATAGATCAGTAAGCTTAACATCGGAAGTGGGGAAAATTCTCAAATCCATCATCAAGGACCTTATTGCAGAGTATTTAGAAAGCGTGGCAGGATCAGACAGAGTCAGCATGGATTTATGAAGGGGAAATCATGCTTGACAAATCTGTTGGAATTCTTTGAAGATGTAACTAGTAGAGTTGACAAGGGGGAGCCAATCAATGTGGTATATTTGGACTTTCAGAAAGCGTTTGACAAAGTCTCGCATAAGAGAATATCGTGCAAGATGAAAGCGCATGTGATTGGGGGAAGTGCATTGAGATGGATAGAAAACTGGTTGGCAGAGAGGAAACAAAGAGTAAAAATTAATGGTTGCTTTTCAAATTGGCAGGCAGTAACTAGTGGGGTGCCACAGGGATTGGTGCTGGGACCCCAGATATTCACAATATATATTAATAATTTGGATGAGGGAACAAAATGTAACATCTCAAAGTTTGCAGATGATACCAAGTTGGGTGGGAGGGTGAACTGTGATGAGGATGCAGAGATCCTACAGAATGATCTGGACAGATTGGGTGAGTGGGCAAATCAATGATAGATGCAGTATAATTTGGATAAATGAGAGGTTATTCACTTTGGAAGTAAAAACAAGAAGGCAGATTACTACCTGAACGGCTGTAAATTGGGAGAGGGGAGTGTGCAGCGGTACCTGGGTGTCCTTGTGCACCAGTCACTGAAGGTAAGCACACAGGTGCAGCAGGCGGTAAAGAAGGCAAATGGTATGTTGGCCTTCATTGCGAGAGGTTTCGAGTACAGGAGCAGGGATGTGTTGTTGCAATTATACAGGGCCTTGGTGAGGCCACACCTCGAGTATTGTGTGCAGTTTTGGTCTCCTTTTCTGAGGAAGGATGTTCTTGCTCTCCAGGGAGTGCAGCGAAGGTTTACCAGGCTGATTCAGGGAATGGCGGGACTGATGTATGAGGAAAGATTGACTAGGTTAAGATTGTTTTTGCTGGAGTTCAGATGAATGAGAGGGGATCTCATAGAGACTTAGAAACTTCTAACAGGACTAGACAGGGTAGATGCAGAGAGGATATTCCCGATGGTGGGGGAGTCCAGAACCAGGGGTCACACTCTGAAGATTCAGGGTAGACCGTTTAGGACGGAGGTGAGGAGACATTTCTTCACTCGAAGAATGGTGAGCCTGTGGAATTCGTTACCACAGGAAGTAGTTGATGCCAAAACATTGAATGTATTCAAGAGGTGGCTGGATATAGCACTTGGGACGAATGGGATCAAAGGTTATGGGGAAAAAGCAGGATTAAGTTATTGAGTTAGACGATCAGTCGGGCAGCATAGTCGGTGCAGGCTCAGAGGGCCAAAGGGCCTGTTCCTGTACTGTAATTTTCTTTGTTCTTTGTACGGTGAAATGTATAGGTTGTTGCACACTATACAGACGAAGCATACCGTTCATAGAGAAGGAGTGCAGAATGTGTTACAGTCATAGCTAGAGTGTAGAGAAAGATCAACTTTAATGCAAGGTTGGTCCATTCAAATGTTTGATGGCAGCAGGGAAAAAACTGTTCTCGAGTCGGTTGGTACATGACCTCAACTTTTCTATCTTTTTCCCCAATGGAAGAAGGTGGAAGAGAGGATGTCCGGGGTGCATGGGGTCCTTAATTTTGCCGGCTGCTTTTCCGACGCAACGGGAAGTGCAGATAGAATCAATGGATGGGACTGGGCTACATTCATGACTCTTTGTAGTTTCTTGCGGTCCGTTAGAATAATGGTGTTGGAGGCTGAGCTGTAGTCAATAAATAGGAGTCTGACATCGGTGTCTTTGTTATCTCGGTGTTCCAGGGTTGAGTGCAGGGCCAGGGAAATAATAATGCCTGTTCACTTCTTTCCTGCTTCTGATGTGGCGACACGGTGGTTAACACTGCTGCCTCACAGCGCCAGGGACCGAGGTTCGACTCCCGGCTTGGCTCGCTGTCTGTGTGGAGTCTACACGTTCTCCCCATGTCTACGTGGGTTTCCTCCGGGTGCTCCGGTTTCCTCCCACAGTCTGAAAGACGTGCTGGTTAGGGTGCATTGGCCGTGCTAAATTCTCCCTCGGAGTACCCGAAGAGAAGCCGGAATGTGGCGACTCGGGGAATTTCACAGTAACATCATTGCAGGGACAAACTGATTGCCAACTGGACATCACATTATGTTAATGTAAGCCTTACTTGTGACTAATAAACTTTAATACAGCCTTGGTGTCATCGTTAACCCATAAAGCAACTCCATCTCCTGCCCTATCCTGTCCATCGTTCCACAATACTGAGTAAGCACCCTTGGACATTCAACTCCCAGTCCTGCTCCTCCTTAACCATGTCTCTGGAATCCCCACCAAACCTTACCCATTGGTCTCGATTGGTGCCACAACCCATTGTCCCCACAGGGAGTGGCACTGCGCCTGCGCGGCCGCGGCCCCGACCCCTCGCGAGACCGGAAGTGAGCAGGCGCGAGCAGCCGGCAGCCGTTTCTCAATCTCTCTTCACGTTCCGGCAATTAACCGCCCCGCCCGCCTGCCTGAGGCCGGAGTTTTTAATTATTATTATTTTCCGCTCCCGTCGGGAATTCTAACTGGGTTTTACCGCTGATTTACCCTCTCCCTGGCCAGACTCAAACTTTTACCCGCGGGGCCAGCAACACATTCGCGTCCGAACCGACCGTCCGCCTCCTCGAGGCTTCACTCGTCTCGTTTCTGATTGGTTAACGCGGCTGTCAATCAGAGGCACCAAGGGTTTCGATTGGTTGTCATGCCTGTCAATCACTGTCCCTTAGATCCACCCATCTTGTGGCTGATTGGCCTGTTCCCTTCGCTCCTGCTTCTGATTGGCTATGTCACGTGTGATTCATAGCCCCCCCAAGGTCCGCTTTCCTCGCTTGTGATTGGCTTTGTTGCCTTGTCTCCTGCCTCCGATTGGGTAATCCGATAGTCAATTAATCTGTCCCTTGGCGCCCGCCCATCTTGCTGCTGATTGGCTCCTTAGCTCTCCTCTACACCGTATCTGATTGGCCTAATCGGCGATCAATCATTGTGACCCTGGGAACCGCCCACGTTTCGGTTGATTGGCCTCTTGCCTTTGCTCTCTCCGGGTTCCGATTGGTTGATAGCTCCTGTTCGGCTGTCAATCAAACCCAGTGAGTCATTGCCCCTGGGCTTCCTAAAGACATGTTGTGGAGGTGCTGGTGTTGGACTGGGGTGAACACAGTAAGAAGTCTCACAACACCAGGTTAAAGTCCAACAGGTTTATTTGGTAGCACAAGCCACTAGCTTTCGGAGCGCTGCTCCTTCATCAGGTGAGTGTGAGTTGTGTTCACAAACAGGGCACAGAAAGACACAAACTCAATTTACAGAATAATGGTTGGAATGTGAGTCTTTGCAGGTAATCTTAAAGGTTACATTGTGAGTGGAGAGAGCGTTAAGCACAGGTTAAAGAGATGTGTATTGTCTCCAGACAGGACAGTTAGTGAGATTTTGCAAGTCATGGGGTTTACAGGTAGTGTGACATGAACCCAAGATCCCGGTTGAGGCCGTCCTCATGTGTGTGGAACGTGGCTATCACTCTGCTCAGTGACTCTGCGTTGTGAAGGCCATCTTGGAGAGCGTTTACCCGAAGATCAGAGGCTGAATGCCCGTGACCGCTGAAGTGTTCCCCAACAGGAAGAGAACACTCTTGCCTGGTGAAGTGGACCTCTTCACCGCACAGGACCTTCAACTGATGCGAGACACTAGATACATCGATGACATTTTCTTCCTTTAGACTCATGGTGAACAATCACTGAAACAACTATATGATGACATCAACAAGTTCCATCCCACCATCAGACTCACCATGGACTACTCTCCAGAATCGGTTGCATTCTTGGACATACGCATCTCCATCAAGGACGGTCACCTCAGCACTTCACTGTACCGCAAGCCCACAGATAACCTCACGATGCTCCACTTCTCCAGCTTCCACCCTAAACACGTTAACGAAGCCATCCCCTATGGACAAGCCCTCCGTATACACAGGATCTGCTCAGATGAGGAGGATCGCAACAGACACCTCCAGACGCTGAAAGATGCCCTCATAAGAACAGGATATGGCGCTCGACTCATCGATCGATAGTTCCAACGCGCCACAGCGAAAAATCGCACCAACCTCCTCGGAAGACAAACACGGGACACGGCAGACAAAATACCCTACATCGTCCAGTACTTCCCCGGAGCAGAGAAGCTATGACATCTTCTCCAGAGCCTTCAACATGTCATTGATGAAGACAAACGTCTCACCAAGGCCATCCCCACACTCCTACTTCTTGCCTTCAAACAACCGCACAACCACAAACAGACCATTGTCCGCAGCAAACTACCCAGCCTTCAGGAGAACAGTGACCACGACACCACACAACCCTGCCACAGCAACCTCTGCAAGACGTGCCGGATAATCGACATGGATGCCATCATCTCACGTGAGAACACCATCTACCAGGTTCACGGTACATACACTTGCAACTCCACCAACGTTGTCTACCTCCATACACTGCAGGAACGGATGCCCCGAGACATGGTACATTGGGGAGACCATGCAGATGCTACGACAACAGATGAATGAACACCGCTCGACAATCACCAGGCAAGAGTGTTCTCTTCCTGTTGGGGAACACTTCAGCAGTCACAGGCATTCGGCCTCTGATCTTCGGGTAAGCGTTCTCCAAGGCAGCCTTCACGACATGCGACAGCGCAGAGTCGCTGAGCAGAGACTGATAGCCAAGTTCTGCACACATGAGGACGGCCTCAACCAGGATCTTGGGTTCATGTCATTCTATCTGTAATCCACGACTTGCCTGGGCTTGCAAAATCTCACTAACTGTCCTGGCTGGAGACAATACAAATCTCTTTAACCTGTGCTTAACCCTCTCTCCACTCACATTGTCTGTATCTTTGAGACTTGATTACCTGTAAAGACTCGCATTCCAACCATTATTTTGTAAATTGAGTTTGTGTCTTTATACACCCTGTTTGTGAACAGAACTCCCACTCACCTGATGAAGGAGCAGCGCTCCGAAAGCTAGTGGCTTTTGCGACCAAATAAACCTGTTGGACTTTAACCTGGTGTTGTGAGACTTCTTACTGCACTCTTAAAGCGCCATATTCTCCTCTTAAAGGGACAGCTCCCTCCAGGGGAACACATTTCAATAACTGCTGCTTTAATACTAACTTATATTTCTTCTCCCATTGCTCTTCTCTGTTGTATATCATTCCAAACATTTAAAATCCAGATGTGTAATTTAAAAGAGACTTATATTGGGCACATTTCCCAACACCAAGTCTCACTTTCCACCTAGGAGGAGGCCATTCGGTCCCTCGAGTCTGTTCCATCATTCAGCTAATTCATGACTGATCTGGGTCACCTACCTTGAATCTGTTAATACCCTTTGCCTGGAGAAAATTAATCAGCCACAGTGAGGCCAGCACTGGATGAGGCTGGGAGCCGTACATCTCCCTTTGGAACGCTCCATCCCACTGTGGACTGTGGATGCTCACTCGATGAGCATAGTCCAGGCAGAAATCAATAGGACTTTGGGTGCCAAAGGAGGTGGGGAGAATGCAGGGAGGTGGAGTTGAGGTAGATGATTAGTCATGATCTTATTGAATGGCAGGACAGGCTTGAGGGCCCGAATGGTCTACACTAGCTCCGATTGAGAGAGCTGTATGCCCTTGAAGAAGTGAAACCAATCAAGGCACTGTTTTGTTTTTAAATCTTTTTGAGTCCAAAGTGACTGAATTATTCTGCCACCTTGTCTCTGTCACTTCTCTGGGCTAATCCCATGATCCAGGAATGTCTCCTTTGGTTAATGTTGTCCCTTGTACTTCTACCTGACAGGGGAGTTGGCACTTCCTCCACAGCAGATATGGCGGATTGGCAGTCACACTTTCGGAATGAAGATGAGGAGGATCCAGAGGAAGCAGAGGAAAACGAAGGGAGGTCTCCCCTCAACCTCCTCCGCTCCAGAGAGAACAGCCCTAGCTCCCTCAACCTTTCCTCATGAGACCTACCCTCCAAATCAGGCAGCTTCCTGGTAAATCTCCTTTGCACTCTTTCCAGCGCTTCCACATTCTTCTTATAGTGAGGTGACCAGAACTGCACACAATATTCCAAATGTGGTCTCACCAAGGTCCTGTACAGTTGCAGCATAACCCCACGGCTCTTAAACTCCAACCCCCTGTTAATAAACGCTAACACGCTATAGACCTTCTTCACAGCTCTATCCACTTGAGAGGCAACCTTCAGAGATCTGTGGATATGAACCCCAAGATCTCTCTGTTCCTCCACAGTCTTCAGAACCCTACCTTTGACCTGATGGGCCAAATGGCCTCCTTCTGCACTGTAGGATTCTACGATTCTAACATGCTGTACACCTCTCGATAATAAACATTTGAGGCTGAGGAGACGGGTTTTTGATAGGAGAGGGAAACAGGCAGGGAAGTGGAGTTAAGGCCACAATCAAATCAGCCGTGATCTCATTGAATGGTGGAGCATTCCTGTTCCTATTTATTATGTTTAAGTACAACACACTGCGCACGTTTTGATAATTCTAACCCTGACCTGAAACCATAGCCTCAATGAGTGACAGAACAGTACTCACCAGTGCTTCCCCCAGATGTTATATAGGGTGGCACAGTGGTTAGCACTCCTGCCTTACAGCGCCAGGGATCCATGTTTGACTCTCGGCTTGGATGACTGTGCGGAGTCTGCACATTCTCCCCGTGTCTGTGTGGGTTTCCTCCAGGTGCTCCAGTTTCCTCCGGAAGGATGTGCTGGTTAGGTGCATTGGTCCTCTGGTTCTTGATCCTTCCACCAATGGGAACAGTTTCTCCCTCTTGACTCTGTCCAGATTCCTCGTGATTTTGAACTTTTCCAAGGAAAACAGTTCCAACTTCTCCAATCTATCCACATAACTGAAGTCCCTCATCCCTGGAACCACCTGGACCTTTTCTGAAGCCGTCATATCTTTCCTAAGTTGCAATCTCCAGAATTGGACGCAATACTCCAGTTGATGCTGGACCAGTGTTTTGTAAAAATTCATTTTCACTCCCTTGCTGTTGTACTCTGTGCTGTTATTTATAAAGACCAAGATCCCATGTGCCTTTTTATCCACTTTCTCAACTTGTCCTGCCACCTTCAATGATTTATGCACATATACACCCAGGTCTCTCTGCTCCAGCACCCACTTTAGAATTGTTTGTTTTATTTTATATTGTGTCCTATGCATTCTTCCAACCAAAATGAATCAGAAAGAGGCTATTCGGCCCATCGAGTCGGCACCGACCACAATCCCACCCAGGCCCTACCCCCATATCCCTACATATTTACCCACTAATCCCTCTAACCTACGCATCTCAGGACACTAAGGGCAATTTTTAGCATGGCCAATCAACCTAACCCGCACATCTTTGGACTGTGGGAGGAAACCGGAGCACCCGGAGGAAACCCACGCAGACACGAGGAGAATGTGCAAACTCCACACAGACAGTGACCCAAGCCGGGAATCGAACCCAGGTCCCTGGAGCTGTGAAGCAACAGTGCTAACCACTGTGCTAGCGTGCCGAATCATTTTGCGTTTCTCAGCATTACATTTAATCTGATACTTGTCCATTCCATCAGCCCCGTCTTTGTCCTCTTCAAGTTTAACACTATCTGACAGTTCACAGTCCTTCCAAGTCTTTCTTAATTCAATTTTTGCAAACACATTTCCAGCTTCATGACAGGTGGCACAGTGAAGGTATTCCTCCCATGTGACTCAGCCACAACTTCAGAAAGATCTGAATCCTTTCTCTCTCCACAGACACTGCCAGACCTGCTGAATTTTTCCAGCATTTTCCATTTTTATTTCAGATTTCCAGCATCCCCAGTTATTTGATTTTATCAGATGAGTAAAACGCTATCATTAAGAAACCCACCAACGCCTCTATTTTCTGAGGAGACTAAGGAAATACAACTGGAAGAATGCTTTCGATGATGCATCTGTAGGTGTTGGTGAGAGTCGTATGTCCGCATAGAAAGCATCCTTTCTGGTTGTATCACAGCTTGGTATGGCTCCTGCTCTGCCCAAAACCGCAAGGAACTACAAAAGGTCGTGAAGGTAGCTCAATCCATCACACAAACCAGCCTCCCATCCATTGACTCTGTCTACACTTCCCGCTGCCTTGGCAAAGCAGCCAGCATAATTAAGGACCCCACGCACCCCGGACATTCTCTCTTCCACCTTCTCCCATCGGGAAAAAGATGCAAAAGTCTGAGATCATAGTACCAACCGACTCAAAAACAGTTTCTTAGAATCATAGAATCCTACAGTGCAGGAGGAGGCCATTTGGCCCATCGAATCTGCACCACCAACTATCCCACCCAGGCCCTATCCCCGTAACCCCACATATTTACCCTGCTAATCCCCCTGACACTAAGGGACAATTTAGTATAGCCAATCAACCTAACCTGCACATCATTGGACTGTGGGAGGAAACCCACGCAGACACGGGGAAAATGTGCAGACTCCACACAGACTTTCACCCAAGCCGGATATTGAACCCGGGTCCCTGGCGCTGTGAGGCAGCAGTGCTAGTCACTGTGCCACCGTGCACCCCTGCTACCATCAGACTTTTGAATGGACCTACCTCCATTAAGTTGATCTTTCTCTACACCCGAGCTATGACTAACACTACATTCTGCACTCTCTCCTTCCCTTCTCTGTGAATGGTATATTTTGTCTATATAGCGTGCAAGAAACTATACTTTTCACTGTATACTAATCCACGTGACAATAAATCAAATCAGACCAGGGTGACACCGCCCCCCCCCCCCTTCAACCCCTGCAGTCTTTCCGGGGCCTTCTCTGAGTGATGTCACTGCGGTTCTAGCAGTTAGAAGGTCGTTGAGCCACAGCTATCGATTTTTTTTTACAAAAGAGAATGTATTACATCCACTCACAGAGATGTCCAGCTGTTACAAACACCATAAATCCCTCCTAATACAAAGAAGCGTGTAGTGGTTGGAGAATGATCACAAGCTGCGATTACTCGGTTTTGTCACCGGCCGCTCTTTTCTAACAGTTAAGGTTGTGACGTGTTGATTTATGTTTCAGAGGACATTTGATACGCAGGCAGGGACAGCTTAGTCTTCCTCATCGATGCCTCGGAGGCCATGTTTGAAATGAATGGTGAGGCCACTTCAGCATTCGACATGACTATTCAGGTAAGAGGAGACCAGTGACAGTGCTGTAGGTGACAGTCGTTAAGTATGTTCAGGGCTGAGGTAGACAGATTTTTAATCAGTCAGGGAATCGAGGGTCTTGGGGATAAGGCGGGAAAGTGGAGTTGAGGATTATCACATCAGTCATGATCTCATTGAATGGTGGAACAGACTCAATGGGCTGAATGGCCTCCTTCTGTTCCTATGCCTGATACTCGAATGGTCCTATAAAACCAGATGTCTGTCTCTCCCTCACATCTCTGAGAGACACACACACACACAGTCCCTCTTCTTGAAAACATTCAAGGCACATTTTTACCTCAAAAAAGGTTTTTGAAATTTGTCCTGATGTTTTTCAAAAATACTGTGAAGAATATCTACCGTGCAAAAGGGACAGCACGGTGGCACAGTGGTTAGCACTGCTGCTTCACAGTGCCAGGGACCCAGGTTCGATTCCCGGCTTGGGTCACTGTCTGTGTGGAGTTTGCATGTTCTCCCTGTGTCTGCGTGTGCTGAGTGTTTTAAGAACATAAGAAATAGGAGCAGGAGAAGGCCATCTAGCCCCTCAAGCCTGCCCCGCCATTCAGTAAGATCATGGCTGATCTGATAGTAGTTTAGTTCCACTGACCCGCCCACTCCCCATAACCCTTAATTCCCTTATTGATCAGAAATCTATCTACCTGTGACTTAAACATATTTAATGAGGTAGCCTCCACTGCTTCAATGGGCAGAGATTCCCTACCCTCTGAGAGAAGAAGTTCCTCCTCAACTCTGTCCTAAACTGACTCCCCCTTATTTTGAGGCTGTGTCCTCTAGTTCTTGTTTCCTTTCTAAGTGGAAAGAATCTCTCTGCCTCTACCCTCTCTAGCCCCTTCATTATCTTATATGTCTCTATAAGATCTCCCCTCAGCCTTCTAAACTCCAACGAGTACAGGCCCAATCTACTCAATCTCTCCTCATAAGCTAACCCCCTCATCTCCGGTATCAACCTGGTCAACCTTCTCTGTACTCCCTCCAAGGCCAATACATCCTTCCGCAAAGGTCGGTTGATAGTGCTGCTGACTGATTAGACTCTCTCTACTTGCAGTGTGTCCACAGGGTTTACACCAGTAAGATTATTAGCAGCGACCGTGACCTTCTGGCTGTCATGTTCTTCGGGACTCAGAAGCACAAGAACTCTGTTGACTTCAAGCATGTTTATGTCCTCCACGACTTGGACACACCAGGCAAGTTTATCCCCCAGATCTGGAGCAAGTCCGTTTAAACTCGGTGTGGGGTATGTCCCTCCCTTGGGACTCTGCTCTGTGCAAGTTGTGGTGTAGGTACGCAGCTGGGAGCAGTAAAGTGACAATAACCAGGCAATCTGATTCAGTGATGTTGATTGAGAATTAACGATTGGCCGGAATACTGGGAATACACTTCAGAAGTATTGACTGTAAAGCGTTTTGGGACATCTGGGATTGGGAAAGGCGCTATATCAATGCAATTGGTGCCTTTCGGTTGCACTTTTCACATTTACCCACCGTCTTCTCATGGGATCACTGATATGAAGAGCAGGCAACAGGCATGATGGACTGAATGGCCTCCTCATCATAGAATCCTACAGTGCAGAAAGAGGCCATTTGAGCCAGTACTGACAACAATCCCAGGCCCTATCCCCGCAACCCCATGTCTTTACCCTGCTAATCCCCTGACACTAAGGGTTAATTTAGCATGGCCATTCCACCTAACTGTACGTCTTTCAGACTGTGGGAGGAAACCAGAGCACCCAGAAGAAACCCACGGGGAGAATGTGCAGACTCCACGCAGACAATGACCTGAGGCCGGAATTGAACCCGGGCCCCTGGCGCAGTGAGACGGCAGTGCTAACCACTGTGCCACCCGTGCCACCATGTATGTAAAATTCTATATTTCCTTGATCCCATTTCCTTTGTCCCTCTGTCCAGTTGGGTTAACATCCTTTCTGCCTCAACCACAAAACTTGAAAATAAATTTCACATGTTTACAACTCACAATTCTCCAGGACTTGTCTGGACCACAGGAACAGAATGAACATTCTGCTAATAAGAATAGTCTATTTGAAACTCCAGATTTAACGCCCATTCTTGGACCTAATTGCTATTTACCGCAATCTCAGCCCGTCCAGAGCCGCTAAGCGGACAGCTCAAGTCCAGATGAGATTCTGTTTCCATGGAGCAGAACATGTGTCTCCTCGAGCCCACTTCCACTGGAGGTGTGGGGAACTCTGGCTGGCATAAAGAACAAAGAACAATACAGCACAGGAACAGGCCCTTCGGCCCTCCAAGCCCGCGCCGCTCCCTGGTCCAAACTAGACCATTCTTTTGTATCCCTCCATTCCCACTCCGTTCATATGGCTGTCTAGATAAGTCTTAAACGTTCCCAGTGTGTCCGCCTCCACCACCTTGCCTGGCAGCGCATTCCAGGCCCCCACCACCCTCTGTGTAAAATATGTCCGTCTGATATCTGTGGCATGAGGCACCATTTTGCAGGACAGCTCAGACTGAGGTTCAAAACGCACAAGTCCTTGGATGCACTGTTTTGAGGTCCTGGTGGAATAGAAATATTGTGGTTACAAATTGTGGTGAACCATCGTTGGTTTCCATTGGATACTGCTGAGCCGGGGCTGGCCAGGACTACAAGGATGTACATATGTTACTGTTGGATTGTGCTATTGTTGCTGTTGGGTTAGGGTGGGGTTGTTACACCTTTGTATTGTAGTGTTGTGGCACATCCCAGTCGGGCTCCGCCTCCTGGGAGAGGTATAAGAGTCCCTGCTCTGGCCGGGACCCCTTCAGTCTGGGATAGTGTATATAAGTTCTGGTAGCTTCATTAACAGTAAATAAAAGCCTTTCATTTACTGAGCTTCAAGCCTCGTGTCTGAATAGCGCATCAATTTTATTTACTGTCGTTAAACTCTCGTCGAAAAAAAAAGAGAGTATGGAGCAAATTCTCAAGCCGGAACGCCTTACGCTAGATCCACGTGCGGTGGGCGCTTCTAACACCTTCGACCACTGGCTGAAGTGTTTCGAAGACTACCTGGCAGCCTCCGCAGCGGTCACCACAGATGATGACAGACTCCGGGTCCTCCATGCGAGGGTAAGCGACACTGTCTACCTCGCGATCCGTGCGGCCACTAATTACCCTAAGGCCCTCGAGCTTCTAAAGAAGCGCGATACCAAACCACCTAACGAGATACACGCTCGTTACCTCCTAGCCACTCGACGACGGCAGTCTGGCGAAACGATGGAGGACTATGCCAATGAGCTCCTACAGCTAGCCAGGGGCTGTGACTGCAAAGCTGTGTCGGCTGAGCAGAGCATGTACGACCTCACCCGAGATGCGTTTGTGGCCGGGGTCGGATCGTCGTACATTCGACTTAAACTGTTGGAGAAGGGTAACCTTAATCTTACCCAGGCCATCGAGTTAGCAGAGATGCTCGAGTCGGCTTCAAAGAGCTTAGTTTTGTATCCGGAGGACCACGTGGAGACAACGTGGAAGGAGCAGTCGCAAATCCCTCCTCGTCCCTCGGGTTCGAAATGCTGTGTAATGGCGTGCTCCCATTCGGGCCAGACGACGGCTGCAGCCCCGTGCGGCCCGCGGTGCTACTTCTGTGGAGGAGCGAAGCATATCCGGCAAAAGTGTCCCGCTAAAGCTGTATTGTGTACCGCATGCGGTAAAAAAGGGCATTATGCAAAAGTGTGCCAATCTAAACCCAGGAACGGCAGTGCGGCCTGCGATTCTTCAGAGCTTGGGTCATCATCGTCGAAGTTGTCGCGGCGTTCGTCCACGTGCGAGACCAGGACGACGCCATTACGGTCGACGGAGTCGGAGGAGTATGACCACCAGGGGTCGCTGAGTTTGGCGCCCTCACCCACGTGCGATTCATGGGAGCAGCCATGTTGGTCGACACTGACCACGAACGACCAGCAGGGGTCCTCCGCATCGATTTCAGCTGCCTGCAGTGGCGTTCATGAACCAACGGTGGCGTCGATCATCCTGGACCAGGCCAAGCCTCATAGACTCGACCGTTCTATGATGAATATCCAGGTAAATAATCATGTGATTTATTGTCTGTTTGACAGCAGGAGCACTGAGAGCTTTATCCACCCAGACACTGTGAAGCGGTGTGGACTCCAGATTCAACCTGCCAAACAGACAATCTCTATGGCATCGAGGTCCCGGTCTGTTGCCGTGCTAGGGAGTTGCGTGGTAACCTTGAAAGTACAAGGCACAGTTTACGAGCGCTTCAAGCTCCTTGTGTTGCCGTATCTTTGCGCGCCAATACTTCTCGGACTAAACTTCATGGTCCACTTGAGGAGTGTAATCCTACAGTACGGTGGGCCACTCCCTTCACTGGCAGTGGGAAAACAGCAGCAGCCTCCAAATTGCCCAACGCGCCCCGCCTGTAGCCTCTCGACGCTGAAGATCACCACACCCTCCTTGTTTCAGAATCTTGTGCCAGGCTGCAAGCCCATCGCGACTAAAAGTAGGCGTGACAGCACTGAGGATCGGATCTTCATTAGATCTGAGGTTCAGCGGCTCCTCAAAGAAAGGATCATACAACCCAGTGTTAGTCCGTGGTGAGCACAGGTCGTGGTGGTCAAGAGCGGGAACAAACCCCGGATGGTCATTGACTACAGTCAGACCATTAACCGATATTCGCAGCTGGATGCGTATCCCCCTCCGCGCATATCTGATATGGTCAATCAGCTTGCGCAGTACCGGGTGTTCTCCACCATAGACCTCAAGTCTGCCTACCACCAACTCCCCATTCGCCCAGAGGACCGACAATACACGGCTTTTGAGGCGGATGGTCGCTTGTATCATTTTCTCAGGGTTCCCTTTGGTGTCACCAATGGGGTCTCCGTCTTCCAGCGTGCTATGGACCGAATGGTGGACCAGAACAGGCTGCGGGCTACCTTCCCGTACCTGGATAATGTCACCATCTGCGGCCATGACCAGCAGGACCACGACACAAACCTCCTGAACTTCTTACGCACTGCATCTCGCCTGAACTTGACCTACAACGGGGAGAAGTGTGTGTTTCGTACGCGCCGTTTAGCCATCCTAGGATACGTGGTGGAAAACGGGGTCATTGGCCCTGATCCAGACCGTATGCGCCCCCTTGCTGAACTTCCCTTACCTACTAGTGCAAAAGCACTGAGAAGATGCTTAGGCTTCTTCTCTTATTATGCGCATTGGGTTCCCAACTACGCGGACAAAGCCCGTCTGCTCATTAAGTCCATGACTTTTCCCCTAACGCCAGAGGCCCGATTGGCCTTCGATAAATTGAAAGCCGACATGGCGAAAGCTACGATGCACGCGGTAGATGAGTCCATCCCCTTTCAGGTGGAAAGCGATGCATCTGATTTCGCCCTGGCCGCCACACTTAACCAGGCGGGCAGGCCCGTCGCATTTTTTTCCCGCACCCTCCAAGGCCCCGAAATTCGGCATTCAGCGGTGGAAAAGGAGGCCCAGGCCATTGTGGAGGCCGTCAGACACTGGCGCCATTACTTGGCGGGAAAACAGTTCACCCTGATCACGGACCAGCGGTCCGTGGCGTTCATGTTTAACAACACGCAGAGGAGCACGATCAAAAATGACAAGATCTTGCGGTGGAGAATTGAACTCTCCACCTATAACTACGATATCATGTATCGTCCAGGGAAACTCAATGAGCTCTCGGATGCCCTCTCGCGTGGAACATGTGCTAGTATTCAGGAGGACCGTTTGCACGCCCTCCATAATGATCTGTGCCATCCTGGGGTCACTCGGCTCTACCACTTTGTAAAAGCCCGCAACCTGCCTTACTCAGTGGAGGACGTCAGGTCGGTAACAAGGAGCTGTCGGATTTGCGCGGAATGCAAACCGCACTTTTACCGACCTGACCGGGCACATTTAGTCAAGGCCACTCGTCCCTTCGAGAGACTGAGTGTTGATTTTAAGGGCCCCCTTCCCTCAACAGATCGGAACGTGTACTTTCTCAATATCATCGATGAGTACTCTCGGTTCCCTTTTGTTGTTCCCTGCTCGGATACATCCGCTGCCACGGTGATCAAGGCATTCCGTGATCTTTTTACCCTGTTCGGGTACCCCAGCTACATCCATAGCGACAGGGGCACGTCGTTCATGAGCGATGACTTGAGGCAATTCCTGCTCTCATACGGGATTGCCTCTAGTAGGACCACGAGTTACAACCCTAGGGGTAACGGACAGGTGGAACGTGAGAATGCTACAGTCTGGAAGGCTGTCTTACTGGCGTTGAAGTGCAAAGGTCTTCCAGTCTCCCGTTGGCAAGAGGTGCTCCCTGATGCGCTCCATTCTATTCGCTCCCTCCTGTGTACGGCAACCAATGCTACTCCCCATGAGAGGATGTTCTCATTCCCTCGGAAGTCTTCCTCGGGGACCTCATTACCGTCTTGGTTGACGTACTCAGGACCCGTCCTCCTGCGGCGACATGTAAGGGCCCGCAAGTCTGACCCGTTGGTCGAACAGGTCCATCTCCTCCACGCCAACCCTCAGTATGCCTATGTGGCATACCCTGACGGGCGAGAGGACACGGTCTCGATCCGAGACCTGGCGCCAGCAGGGGACGTAGCAACCCCTGTCGCTCCCATACCCCCAGTAACAAACCCATTATCTCTTATTTCTTCCCCGGGCACGGCGCGGGCAGCATCGGGACCATTGCTTAACCATTTTACTCCCATGTACAGCTTGCCTGTGCCCAGAAGATGGTCGCCACCGCAGGGCGTGTCAGGATACCCTGGACTACCGTCACCTCAGGGTCAACCGGCCTGTGAGTCCGTGGAAGAACAGCTGGACGCCGTTTTGGGGAGAACGCCACCGCAAGTGCCTACTCCGGTGTCACCGCCGGTATTGAGGAGGTCACAACAACGGTGCGGTCCCCCTGACCGTCTGAACTTATGGACTGCTGACATTTTATTCTGGGTTTTTTGTACCCCGCCGGCCTTTGTTTTCAAAGGAGGGGTGAATGTGGTGAACCATCGTTGGTTCCCACTGGATAGTGCTGAGCCAGGGGCTGGCCAGGACTACAAGGATGTACATACGTTACTGTTAGATTGTGCTATTGTTGCTGTTGGGTTAGGGTGGGGTTGTTACACCTTTGTATTGTAGTGTTGTGGCACATCCCAGTCGGGCTCTGCCTCCTGGGAGAGGTATAAGAGTCCCTGCTCGGGCCGGGACCCCTTCAGTCTGGGATAGTGTATATAAGTTCTGGTAGTTTCATTAACAGTAAATAAAAGCCTTTCATTTACTGAGCTTCAAGCCTCGTGTCTGAATAGCGCATCACAAATGCAGGTCAGATGCTGGGAACTCTGCGGGGAGTAACTCACCTTCTGACTCCCCCAATATCTGTCCACCATCTACAGGGCACAAGTCAGGAGTGTAATGGAATACTCCCCACTTGCCCGGATGAGTGCGGCTCCAACTTCACGCAAGAAACTCGACACCATCCAGGACAAAGCGGTCCACTTGATTGGCATCACATCTACCACCTTCAACACTCTCACTCTCCTCCACCGAGTGGCAGCCGTGTGTACCATCTGTAAGATGCTCTGCAGCAACTCACCTAAGGCTCCTTCAACAGGATAAAGTAGACGTGGAGCGGATGCTTCTGCTGGTGGGGCATTCGAGGACGAGAGGTCATAGTCTTAGGATAAGGGGAAGCAAATTTAAAACAGAGTTGAGGAGAAACTACTTCTCCCAAAGGCTTGTGAAACTCTGGAATTCGCTGCCCCAAAGTGCAGCGGATGCTGGAACAGTGAGTAAAATTAAGGAGGAGTTAGACTGATTTTTTAATTGGTAATGGGTTGAAAGGTTATGGGGAGAAGGCAAGAAAATGGGGATGAGGAGCATATCAGCCATGATTGAATGGCGGAGCAGACCCGATGGGCCAAATGGCCTAATTCTGCTCCTATATCTTATCAACTTATGAACAGCACCTTCCAAACCCATGACTTCTACCATCTAGAAGGAAAAAGGCAGCACATATCTTGGAACTCCGCCACCTGCAAGTTCCTCTCCAAGCCACTCACCATCCTGACTTGGAAATATATCAGCTGTTCCTTCACTGTCACTGGGTCAAAATCCTGGAAGTCCCTCCCTAACAGCACTGTGGGTGTGCCTACACCACAGGGACTGCAGCGGTTCAAGATGGCGGCTCACCACCTACTTTCTCGAGGGCAATAAGAGATGGTCTAGCCAGCAACGCCCACATCCTATAAAAGAAAAATTAAAAAGCCAAGAGGAGGAGAGTTCTAACCCCAGGATCCTTAAGTTTGAAAGTGTAAGAGCAGGTTTCTGAGGCCTCTGTCCCTAATAGGTCATCATCCTGTATCTATGTAAAAAGAACATGGGTTATTTCCTGTTTTTTATTCATTTGTGGGACACGGGCGTCGCTGGCTGGCCAGCATTTATTGCCCATCCCTAGTTGCCCTTGGAGGGCAGTTGAGAGTCAACCACATTGCTGTGGATCTGGAGTCACATGTAGGCCAGACCAGGTAAGGAAGGCAAATTTCCTTCCCTAAAGGACATTAGTGAACCAGATGGGTTTTTCTGACAATCGACCATGGTTCATGGTCATCAGTGGATTCTTAATTCCAGATTTTTTAAAAATTGAATTCAAATTCCACCGTCTGCTGTGGCGCCATTCGAACCCGGGTCCCCGGAACATTAGCTGAGTTTCTGGGTTAATAGTCTAGCGATAATACCACTGGGCCATCGCCTCCCCTGGTGTGTTTAATAGATTGATGTTCTAATCTGACTCTCTCTGTCTGGGCTCAGGTGCTAAGCGAGTATTGGAGTTGGACCAGTATGAGGGGGAGAAGGGGAACAAGTCCTTCAAGAAGAACATAGGCCACAGTACCGATGACTCGTTGAGCGATGCTCTCTGGGTCTGCTCCAATCTCTTCAGTGACGTCACGCTGAAACTGAGCCACAAGCGCATCATGCTGTTCACCAACAATGACAACCCACATGCTAAAGACAGCTCCAAAGCACGACTGACCAGAACAAAGGCCAATGACCTGCGAGAGACAGGTCGGCAAACCACTGGTACCATCAAGCCTTTGTCAGCGACTGGTTCAAAGATGTTGAATCACAAAGTCCTCACTTAAGATTGCAGTTGCATTGCCATGAAGTGCAACTTTATGTGAAACAACTTTAAACAAATCAGGTTTTCCCATTAAAACCAATGTGAAAGCTGTCTTTAGAGTCTGTAGGACATTTCTCAACATGATAACCTGCGAGTGAAAATATTTAACGTTGCTGAATTACTATAGCGGTCGATGGAACAACTTTTGAAATGAAATCAATTTAAAGATATAAATATACTTTGCTCCGGTTTTCTGCCCATCATGCTTGCCAAATCTCCCACGTGCCACACATTCCACTCGCTGACCCTCCCTGTCGTTGCCCCTTCAGCTCCCCGCCTCTTCCACTCCCTCACCTTTCCTCTTGCTACCAGCCCTCTGGCTTATGGCTGCCGCCCCCCCCCCCCCGATCCTTGACCCTCTGGGTCACTGCAGACCCTCTTCCTCAGCTTGTCACCTGAGAGCAGAGATTTCAGAGGGTTATCGGACTGGGGTGCAGGTCGCAGAGACGGGGAGGGCTGAGGCAATGGATGGATTTGACAAGATTGAAAATAGTGCTTCGCACAAAATTGGAGCGTAAGTAGGCCATTCGGCCCCTCCCGCCTGCTGTGCCGTTCAATGAGATCATGCCTTGTACGTTTGTGTTTCAAATTCCACATTCCTATCTACCCACAATAATCTTTGATTCCCTCGCCTAACAAGAATCTCTCTACCTCTGCCTTAAAGATATTCAGTGACCCCCCCCATTGCCTTCTGAGACAGAGGCCGGAATTTTACCGGCACGCCTGCCCTGATTCCAGGGATGGGTGAGGCTCGGAGAACGGCATTCTCCGTTAGTCTCGGGCGGGATCGTACGAACCTCGAGCGGACGTGCCAGTAAATTCCGGCCAGAGAGTTCCAAAGTCATGCAACCCTCTGAAAGAAAAAAATTCTCACCATCTCTGTCCTAAAAGGGCGACCACTAATTTTAAAACTGTGCCCGCTCGGTCTGGACTCTCCCACAAGAAGAAACATCCTTTCCATGCCCACCTTGTCCAGACCGTTCAGGATCTTAGTTACTTCAATCAAGTCACCCCTCACCCTTCTAAACTTCAGTGGAAACAAGCCCAGTCTGCCCAACCTTTCCCCATAAGATAAACCGCTCGTTCCAGCTATCGATCCAGCAAACCCCCTCTGAAACGTCTCCAACTCATTTACACACTTCCTTAGAATCCCATGGAATCCCTACAGTGCAGAAGGAGGCCATCGAGTCTGCACCAACCACAATCCCACACAGGCCCTATTCCTGTAACCCCACATATTTACCCTGCTAATGCGCCTGACATTAGGGACAATTTAGCATAGCCAATCAACCTAACCTGCACGTCTTTGGAGTGTGGGAGGAAACCGGAGCACCCGGAGGAAACCCACGCAGACACGGGGAGAATGTGCAAACTCCACAGACAGTGACCCAAAGCTGGAATTGAACCCGGGGGTTCGTGGCGCTGTGAGGTAGCAGTGCTAACCGCTGTGCCACCATACCTTCAATAAGACAAAAACTGCACACAGTATTTGAGATGCGGTCTCACCAATGCCCTGTGTAACTGAAGCATACCATCCTTACTTTTATGTTCAATTCCTTTTGTAATAAGGAATAACATTCTATTAGCCTTCTCATTTACATGCTGTACCTGCATACTAACTTTTCGTGATTCAAGCACAGGAACACCTAGATCCCTCTGCACCTCGGCATTCTGCAATTATTCTCCATTTAAGAAATGCTGATTTTTTATTCTTCCTGCTAAAGTGAACAACTTCACATTTTCCCACATTATACTCCATCTGCCAGATTTTTGCCCACTCAACCTATGTGTATTCATCTGCAAACTCACATCCCCTTCACAACATACTTTCCTATCTATCATTGTACTGTCTGCAAATGTATCTCCCATGCCTTTGCTTCCCTCATCTAAGCCATTGATGTAAAAGGTTGAGGCCTCAGCACAGACCTCGACAGGACTCTGCTCATCACCTCCTGCCCTGCCAATCAGACAAAGACCCATTTATACATACTCTCTGTTTTCTGCCAGCCAGCCAGTCTTCTATCTAGGCTCAAATGTTACCCCCTACATCGTGAGCTTTTATTTTTCACAATAATCTTTGATGCTTATCAAATGCTTATGAGAGGCATGGGCGGAGTGGATAGTCAGATGCTCTTTTCTAGGGTAGGAAAGTCAGGTACTAGGAGACATAGGTTTAAGGTGCGTGGGGGAAAGGTTGAGAGGAGATGTGCCGAGGAAATTTTTTTACACAGAAGGTGATGAATGTCTGGAACGCGCTGCCCGGGGAGGTGGTGGGAGCGGGTACGATTGCGGCATTTAAGGGGCAACTAGACGAATACATGAATAGGATGGGAATGGAAGGATACGGGCTCCGTAAGTGCATACGGTTTTAGTTTAGACAGGCATCATGATCGGCGCAAGCTTGGAGGGCCGAAGAGCCTGTTCCTGTGCTGTACTTTTCTTTGTTCTTCTTGCTTTGCTTTCTGGAAATTGAAGTACAGCACATCTACAGGTTCCCCTTTATCCACAGTATATGGTACTCCTTCAAAGAATGCCATTAAGTTGGTTAAACATAATTTCCCTTTCACAAAATCATGCTGACTTTTCCCAATTACCTTGGGATTTTATAAGTGTCCAGCTATAGCCTCCTTCATAGAATCATAGAAACCCTACAACACAAAAAGAAGCCATTCGGCCCATCGAGTCTGCACCGACCACAATCCCACCCAGGCCCTACCCCACATCCCTACATATTTACCCACTAATCCCTCCAACCTACGCATCTCAGGACACTAAGGGCAATTTTAGCATGGCCAATCAACCTAACCCGCGCATCTTTGGACTTAACAATCAATTCTAACAATTTTCCCACGGCAGATGTCAAGCTAACTGGCCTATAATTTCCTGTTTTTGGCCTCCCTCCCTTCTTGAATAGAGGGGTTATATTTGCCACTTTCCAATTTGATGGAAACTTTCCAGAATCTAGAGAATTTTGCAAAATTAACACCAATGTATCTACCACCTCATTTGTTCAAGACCCTAGGATGAAGTCTATCAGGACCCGGAGACTTGCCAGCCTTAGCTCCATCAGTTTGCTCAAACCACTTCTCTAATGATTGTAATTTCACCAAGTTCCTCTCCCCTTTCCACCTCCAGATTTACAGATATTTCTGGAATGTTTATGTATCCTCTCCAGTGAAGACAAAATCCAAATATGTGTTCATTTTGTTGGCCATCTTCCTATTATCTACGATTGTCTACCCATTGGGCGACGTGGTGGCACAGTGGTTAGCACTGCTGCCTCACAGCACCAGAGAGCCGGTTTGATTCCCGGCTTGGGTGACAGCCTGTGTGGAGTTTGCACGTTCTCCTCGTGTCTGCGTGCGTTTCCTTCGGGTGCTCCGGTTTCCTCCCACAGTCCAAAGATGTGCAGGTTAGATGGATTGGCCATGCTAAATTGCCCCTTAGTGTCCAAAAATGTGTAGAATCATAGAATCCCTATAGTGCAGGAGGAGACCATTCGGCCCATTGAGTCTTCACTGACAATCCCACCCAGGCCCTATCCCCATAACCTTATGTATTTACCCAGCTAATTCTCCTGATACTGTAGGTTAGGTGGATTAGCCATGGTCAATGCATGGGGTTACAGGGATAAATCGATTGGGTGGATCTGAGTAAGATGTTTTTTCGGAGAGCTGGTGCAGACTCAATGGGCTGAATGGTCTCCTTCTGCACTGTAGGGATTCTATGGTTCATTCTCACTCTCTAGAGGGCCCACGTAACTTGCTATTTTCCTGTTTAAACACCTGTAGAAACACATGCTATAAGTTTTCACATTTCTAGCCATCTTCCTCTCATACTCTAATTTCTTTCTCCTGATTAACCTTTGGTCATTCTCTGCTGTTCTTCACATTCTAACCAATCATCTGGCTTGCAGTCAGATGCTTAAGTTTGACAGTTTCCTTAACTTCTTTAGTTAACCACAGAAGTGGGTCCTCCCCCTCCAAATCTTTTTAATAGTAGAAATTTGCTTATTCAGAATATTCTGAAATAGCCCCTTAAATGTCTGCCACTGCTTGTCTATTGATCTGTCCCCTAGCCTAATCTCCCAGTTCACTTAGCTAGCACAACTTTCATGCCCACATAGTTGCCTTTATTTAAGTTTAAAATACTAGCCTTAGGCCCACTCTTCTCCCTTTCAAACTATTCAGTCGTGTTGAAGCAGGGTTAGACAGTGTAGTGGCCAGACCAGTGTTGTACTGTGCATTGGAGCTTCATCGAACAATCCCTTCACTGCTTCCACTGTCCTGATTGTCACCTGAAGCGTGGTTCTGTAGGGATGGCCAGAAGGCTGTTTCCCAACATGGGTTGGTGTCCTGCCAGCCAGCATCTAAAGGGAAAGGGTAACTAAAGGGAAGGGTAAGACCTGCAGTCCACGCCAGCCTGCCCTGTGACGTGATGGTACGAAGACCGGAACTAAACACTTCTTCCTCTCTTTCCTCATTCTATCCCTCCACTCCCCGCTTCCCCCACAGTCACCGACATAGTCTGCTAATCAAGGCAAATAAACAGGCCCAAAGTCAAACCCGTCAGGCAACCAAAACCAGTCTAGGAGATCACAGATCAAATCTGATTTTCTGTACTTCACAATCTTTACCCTCGTCAAGAACTGGGTCCACCTCCAACTTAAAGAATCTGAGAAACGTTGCAGGGAAAATTGCCGATCATTTTTGTCAAAAGACTGGGCGGAATTTTCCCGTCCCGCCCACCACGGGAATCGTAGCGAGCGGGACATGGACCCTTGGGGGTGAGCGTGGCTGGAAAATCCCGCCCATCATCTCGCGAGCAATAATAACAGAAGCTTTGCCTTTTGCTGCTATGCTGTGAATGTCGTGTCTTTGTCTCTGCCCTTGTCTGTGTACAGGTATCATCCTTGACCTGATGCATCTGAAGAAGCCTGGTGGGTTTGACATGTCTCTCTTTTACTGCGACATTGTCAGTGTATCAGAGGATGGGGATGCAGCTGTGCAAGGCGAGGGGTCAGCCAGGTTGGACGATCTGCTTCGGAAAGTGTGGGCCAAGGACTACAAGCAGAGGACCGTCACCAGGTCAGCAGTCACTCAGAGTAGCACCGTGTCTCCTGGGTCCTCGGAGAGTTTCTAATGTACTCCCTGCGGACCTTGGCAGACAGAACGTCCGTGTTCATGCACACAATCTGCTCAAATGTACGGACGATCTTCATAGATTAGGCACTCAGGGCATGTTTCCACTCGCAGGGAAGAGCGAAACCAGAAACCGTCAACACCAGGTAGTGACCAGGCCAGGAATGCAGGAGAAATTTCTTTACCCAGAGAGTGATGGGAATGTGGAACTTGGCTACCACAGGGTTGTAATGAATGGTGTAGCTGCGTTTACGGAGAAGCTGGATGAGCATGAGAGAGAAAATCATTGGCCGGTTACGCTGATAACGCTAAAAGGGAGAGGGGAGGGAGAAAGTTCATGGGAAGCGGAAATACTGGCATGCAGCTGTTGGGCTGAATGGCCTGTTTCTCTGCTGCGTCTCTTATGTTGAAACATCATAAAGTGCATCATGTTACTTTGACAGGAATCGGCCATACAAAGAATATAGTACAGCACAGGAACAGGCCCTTCAGCCCTCCAAGCCTGCGTCGACACAGGACGCCTTTCTAAACTAAAGACCTGTCGTCTCTACATAGCAAATTCCTCCATTCCCAGCCTTTTCATGTATCTATCCAGATGCCTCTTAAATGTTGCTATTGTATCTGCTTCTACCACCTCCTCGGGCAGCGCGTCCCAGGCACTTACCACCCTCTGTGTAAAAAAACTTGCCTCTCACATCTCCTTTAAACTTTCCCCCTTTTTGCCTTAAACCTCTGTCCCCTAGTAATTGGCATTTCTACCCTGGGAAAAAGACTCTGACTATCCATTCTATCCACGCCTCTCATAATCTTGTAGACTTCTATCAGGTCGCCCCTCAGCCTCTGACGTTCAAATGAAAACAAATCAAGTTTGTCCAATCTCTTCTCATAGCTGATACCCTCCAAACCAGGTAACATCCTGGTAAACTTTTAATGTGGCGACCAGAACTGTATGCAATATTCCAAACATGCCCTAACTAAAGCTCTATACAGCTGCAACTTGACCTGCCAAATTTTGCACCCTATGGCCCAACCGATGAAGGCAAGCATGCCATACGCCATCTTGACCACCTTATCCACTTGTGTTGCCACTTTCAGGGAACTGTGGACCTGTACGCCCAGATCCCTCTGCATGTTAATGCTTCTAAGGGTCCTGCCATTTACTGTGTATTTCCCTACTGCATTGGACCTTTCAAAATGCATCATCTTTGATTTGATTTGATTTATTATTGTCACATGTATTGGTATACAGTGAAAAGTATTGTTTCTTGCGCACTATACCGACAACGCATACCATTCATAGAGAAGGAAAGGAGAGAGTGAAAAATGTTTCAGCCATAGCTAGGATGTAGAGAAATATCAACTTAATGCAAGGTAGGTCCATTCAAAAGTCTGATGGCAGCAGGGAAGAAGCTGTTCTCGAGTCAGTTGGTACGTGACCGTATCTTTTGGTGGAAGAGAGAATGTCCGGGGTGTGTGGGGTCCTTAATTATGCTGGCTGCTTTGCTGAGGCAGCGGGAAGTGTAGACAGAGTCAATGGATGGGAGGCTGGTTTACGTGATGGATTGGGCTACATTCACAACCTTTTGTAGTTTCTTGCGGTCTTGGGCAGAGCAGGAGCCATACCAAGCTGTGATACAACCAGAAAGAATGCTTTCTATGGTGCATCTGTAGAAGTTGGTGAGAGTCATAGTGGACATGCCAAATTTCCTTTGTCTTCTGAGAAAACAGAGGCGCATTTGTCTGGATTAAATTCCATCTGCCATTTCTCCGCCCAAGTCTATCCAGTCTATCGATATCCTGCTGCATCCTCTGACAATCCTCCTCACAAACATTGGTAAACATAGCAACTATTTTCCACACACACTTGAACAGTGAGATAATGACCAGATCTGTTTTTTGGAAGTTAATTTGACAGGACAGAGCTTCCCTGCTCTCCAAAGTAAAGTTTATTTATTAGTCACAGGGCTTACATTAACACTGCAATGAAGTTACTGTGAAATTCCCCTATTTGCCACAGTCCGGCGCCTGTTCGGGTCAATGCACCCTAACCAGCACATCTTTCAGAATGTGGGAGGAAACTGGAGCACCCGGAGGAAACCCACGCAGACACGGGGAGAATGTGTAAACACCACACAGTGACCCGAGCTGGGAATCGAACCCGGGTCCCTGGCGCTGTGAAGCAGCAGTGCTAACCACTGTGCCACCGTGCCATCCTCCATGTGGTGCTGTGGGATCTTTTACATCCAACTGACCAAGTCGTCAGGACCTTGGCTTAAACCCCACCGCCCCCCATCCCTAAACTGCCGCCTTCTTCAACCGCTTAATGTGCATCAGAATGTCTTTGAGTTTCAGCCCCTGTTAAACTCTCTGTTCCGGTGCCGCTTGTATTTGATGTCCTGTTTTTTTTGTGTTTTGTTTTGGCCAGGCTGAACCTGAAGCTGGGAGAAGGCGTGGAACTTTCAGTCGGAGTTTACAATCTCGTGCGGAGTGCCAGGAAACCCAGTGCCGTCCGCCTGTACCGAGAAAGCAACGAGCCCGTCAAAACCAAAACCCGCTGGTTTAACGGGGAGACGGGCAGTCTGCTCCTGCCCAGCGACACCAAGAAGGCCCAGGTAAAGGACGGTGAACCTATACCGTGCTGAATTAAAACGTCAACTCCTGCCTGTCCAAAGGCAAAACACTGCGGATGCTGGTAATCTGAAATACAAACAGAAAATGCTCTTTCTTAATTCATGAACGAGATGTGAGTTATTGTGCATCCCTAATTGCCCTCGAGAAGGCGATGATGGGGCGTTTTCTAAACCTGCTGCACTCTGCGATGTGAAGGCACATCCACAGTGCAGTTTCATCATGACTTTTGACACAACTGAGTGGCTTTCTAAGTCAATCAGAGGGTAGTTGAGAGTCAGCCATGCGGTTCTGGATCCTCAGACAGGCCAGACCGGATAAGGACGGCAGATTTCCTTCTCTAAAGAGCATTAATGAACCAGATGGGTTTTTACAACAATCGGGTAATTTCATGATCACAGACTAATTTCCCCTTTATTATACAGCTCTGGTGAAGGGTCATCCAGACTCGAAACGTTGGCTCTTTTCTCTATTCACAGATGCTGCCAAACCTGCTGAGATTTTCCAGCATCTTCTCTTTTTCTCCCCCAGTTGCTGTGGCGTGGTTTGAACTCGTGCCTCTAGATCGACGGCACGGTGGCACAGTAGGTTAGCACTGCTGACTCACAGCGCCAGGGACCCGGGTTCGATTCCTGGTTTGGGTCACTGTCTATCTGGAGTTTCCGCGTTCTCCCCGTGTCTGCGTGGGTTTCCTCCGGGTGCTCTGGTTTCCTGCCACAGTCCAAAGATGTGCGGTTTAGGTGGATTGGCCATGCTAAATTGCCCCTTTAGTATCAGGGGGACTAGCTCGGGTAGATGCATAGGTTTATGAGGACAGGGCCTGGGTGGGATTGTGGTCGGTGCAGACTTGATGGGCTGAACGGCCTCCTTCTGCACTGTAGGGATTCTAATGATTCTATCATTAGTCAAAACCTCTGAATTACTCATCCAGTAACAGAACTCCCCTGTTATTGTATCCCTTGTGCGTACTGTACAGAGAGAAACAAGAGTTAATGTTTTAGGTCGATGACTTTTCTTTACAACTAGCCCGCGTTAGACATGCCACAGGGTTCAAACAGGTACAGAAGGAAGGTATGCACGGAGGGCTGGAAAGAGTGAAAGGGGAGGCAGCAGAGATTAAATAACAGAAGAGACAATGGTGCAAGGCAAAGATAGAATGGTAATGAGATGAGTAAATAAAGAGAAAAAGAACTTGTATTCATTAAAATAGCGCCTTCCACAACTTCAAGATGGCCCAAAGCACTTCACAGCCAATGAAGTACTTCTGAACTTTTCTGCAGACAAAAGGAATATGCCCAAGCCTTGCACCTGTTTTGAATTATCTGGCAGCTTGAGGAGCCTATAGCTCCCCATTGCTTTCTCCATGGCAAGACCTCGGCCAATCAGAGTCGACTTGTCAACCAATCAACACCCTTTTCTCCTGTGGTATAAATTGTCACAATTGTTTGAAATTTGACCTTCTGGGGTTTGTCCTGATGAGTGCAAGACAAAATACTTCGACAACCTGTCTCCTTGTTCAGCATTGGTTTCGAAGTTTAGCCACTGCTGTAATGTAGGAATCTTTCTACTTACATTTGACTCTCTGCATCCCTTTCTTCCACAAACTGATTCCCTCCCTGTAACTTGCTTTTTTATTTTAAAATAAGGATCAGTACGAGGTATCATTTTTATTTTGTGCTCTGTCTTTAACTGGTTACCTGTTTAAAGTTAAAAGTTTATTTATTAGTGTCACAAGTAAGGCTTACATTAACACTGCAGTGAAGTTACTGTGAAAATCCCCTAGTCGCCACACTCCGGCGCCTGTTCGGGTAACACTGAGGGAGAATTTAGCACGGCCAATGCACCCTAACCAGCACGTCATTCGGACTGTGCAAGGAAACTGGAGCACCCGGAGGAAACCCACGCAGACACAGGGAGAACGTGCAGACTCCACACAGACAGTGACCCAAGCCGGGAATCGAACTCGGGTCCCTGGCGCTGTGAAGCAGCAGTGCTAACCACTGTGCCACCGTGCCGCCCCGTTTCTGGGATACGCATCACCCTTCTTCCGATGTCCTGAATATTTTGTACCATCGTAATCCAGACATCCAGTGGGAAGAGGCTTCCATCCCTTTGCTGTTTTTATACCGAGATTAACTTTCCATTTTTCAGTCAGACCTTCACTGGATTAGCTCTTTGAAGAAGAGGCATACGGACCCGAAATGTTAACTCTGCTTCTCTCTCCGTGCACCTGCTGAGCTTTTCCAGCATTCTCTGTTTTTATTTCAGATTTCCAGCGTCCATAGTATTTTGCTTTGGCTTCATTGAGTTTATCTGCTTGATGTGGTTACATGACCATCTATATTGATGGATTATTCCACAAAATATGTCCAGCCTAATGAACAGAGCGTGCTTGAGCCTCTGTGTTATTTAACAAAATAACACAGAGGCTGTGTTACTCATGACGGTGATTGCTCATATCACACAGTGTGACCTAATCCAGAAGAGGACCGTTAGGGCGGCACGGCGGTTAGCACTGGTGCCTCACAGCGCCAGGGACCCGGGTTCGATTCCCGGCTTGGGTCGCTGTCTGTGTGGAGTCTGCACGTTCTCCCATTGTCTGCGTGGGTTTCCTCCCGGTGCTCCGGTTTCCTCCCACACTCCAAAGATGTGCGGGTTAGGTTGATTGGCCATGATAAATTGCTCCTTAGTGTCAGGGGCACTATCAGGATAGATACATGGGACTACAGGGATAGGGGCTGGGTGGGATTGTGGTCGGTACAAACTCAATGGGCTGAATGGCCTCCTCCTGCACTGCAGGGATTCTATGATTGCCCATCCCTAGTTGCCCTTGAGAAGGTGGTGGTGAGCTTCCTTCTTGAAACGCGACAGTGCATGTGGTGTAGGTACACCCACTGTGCTGTTAGGGAGGGAGTTCAGGGATTTTGACCCAGCGACCGTGAAGGAACAGCCAATATATTTCCAAGTCAGGATAGTGAGTGGCTTGGAGGGGAACTTGTAGGTGATGGTCTTCCCAGGTATCTGCTGCCCTGGCCCTTCTAGTTGGAAGTAGTTGTGGGTTTGGAAGGAGCTATTGAAGGAACCTTGGTCAGTTCCTGCAGTGCATCTTATCGATGGTACACACGGCTGCCAATGTGTCCGTGGTGGAGGAAGTGAATGCTTGTAGAAGGAGTGCCAGTCAAGCGGCTGTTTTGTCCTGGATGGTGTCAAGCTTCATGAGTGTTGCTGGAGCTGCAAGTGGAGAGTACTCCATCACTCCTGACTTGTGCCTTGTAGATGGTGGACAGGCTTTGGGAGGGTCAGCGGGCGAGTACCTCGAAAGATGTTGCTCTTTCATATAATTTAAGCCTGTTCTTGTTCTTTTTGGTTCCCAGGTTTATGGACAGAGGCAGATTGTTCTGGAGAAAGAGGAAACCGAGGAATTGAAGAGATTTGATGGCCCAGGCTTGGTTCTCATTGGTTTCAAGCCATTGTCACTCCTAAAGAAGCACCACCACATCAGACCCCCACAGTTCATTTACCCAGATGAGACGCTGGTCACAGGTAACCCTCAGCCGCTGTTACTGCTGCCCTTTGGCCAAGTGGGCATGGCTCTACCCAGGGTATTTATAGAGCTCAGGGTCCAAACTTCATCCCCCTTCTCCTCAGTTAGCTGATGGTTCACAAGACAGATTCATGCAGATAATGATGGGAAACCCTGCAGTGGCAGCGAGAAGTGTTAAAACGTTCGGAGCTAATGTTCCAGCATGAAGGAATCCTACTGGAGAGAGAGAGAGTGACATTTTATATATTTACAATGCAGCCGTAATATAGGGCAGATGCAAATATGTTATCGGATAGAATACCCCTCCTCTAGAATCCCCCTACCCTAGAATACCCTGTATAGAATATAATTACGCTAGAAAACCCTGCATAGAATATAACTAGCCTAGAATACCCTGAAGAGTATCCCCTATCCTTGGGAGCTGTATCACTGATTGTTTGATGCTACCTGAGCATTATTATATCTTAAGAGATGAGAAGATGAATTTGAGCTCATTTTACCTGGTCCACTTCCTCTCATTACAGCATGCGGTTACATACTGAATGGCGTTAATGTGTTCTCTCCACTGCTCTGGATCATAGATCACGCCAAAGATTTCTCACACTTTGAATCGAGGAGTCAGGTGCTGAATTCTATTACCCTGGTTAGAAACATAGAAAATAGGAGCAGGAGGAGGCCATTCAGCCCTTCGAGTCTGCTCCATCATTCATTATGATCATGGCTGATCATCCAACTCGATATTCTGTTCCCATCTTCCCCCCCATATCTTTTGATCCTCTTCGCCCCAACCAAGTGCTATATCTAACTGCTTCTTGAAAACATTCAATATTTTGGCCTCAATTACTTTCTGTGGTAGCAAATTCCACATATTCACCACCCTCTGGGTGAAGACATTTTTCCTCATCTCTGTCCTAAATGGTTTAGCCTGTATTCTTAAATTGTGATCCCTGGTTCTGTACGCCGCCCCAACCCCCCGCCATTGGGGAACATCCTTCCTGCATTTACATTGTCTCGTCTTGTTAGAAATTCAAGTTTATTTATTTGTGTCACAATTACATTAACACTGCAATGAAGTTACTGTGAAAATCCCTGAGTTGCCACACTCTGGCGCCTGTTTGGGTACACCGAGGGAGAATTTAGCATGGCCAATGCACCTAACCAGCACGTCTTTCAGATTATGGGAGGAAACCGGAGCACCCGGAGGAAACCCACGTAGACACGGGTTTCTATGAGATTCTCCCCCACCCCTCATTCTTCTGAACTCTGGTGAATATAATCCTAACCGACTCAATCTCACCTTGGGAGTCAGTCCCGCCATCCAAGGAATCAGCCTGGTAAACCTCCGCTCTACAGCAAGAACGTCCTTCCTCAGAAAAGGAGACAAAAGCTGCACACAATATTCCAGGTGTGGTCCCACCAAGGCCCCATATATATGCAACCAGACACCCCTGCCCCGTACTCAAATCCTCTCGCTATGAAGGCCAACATTCCATTTGCCTTTTTCACCGCCTGCTGCACCTGAATGCTTAACTTCAGCGACTGGTGCATGAGGACACCCAGGTCTCATTTCACATTCCTTTCTCCTAATTTATGGCCTTTCAGAGAGTAATCTGCCTTCTGTTTTTGCTACCAAAGTGGATAATCTCACATTTCTCCAAATTATACTGCATCTGCTGTTCATTTGCCCACTCACTCAACTTGTCCACATCACACTGAAGCATCTCTCCATCTTCCTCACATCTCACCCAGCTTTGTGTCATCTGCAGATTTGGAGATATTACATTTAGTTCCCTCGTCTAAATCATTAATTTATATGTAGTGAATAGCTGGGGCCCCAGCACTTATCCCAGCGGTACCCCACTAATCACTGCCTGCCATTTGGAAAAATACCTGTTTATTTCCTACTCTTTGTTTCCTGCCTGCCAACCAGTTTTCTATCCATCTCAATACACTACCCAATCCCATGCACTTTAATTTTACACACTGATCTCTTATGTGGGACCTTATCTGAAAGTCCAAATAAACCACATCCACTGGCTGCCCCTCATCAACTCTACTAGTTACATCCTTGAAGAATTCCAGTAGATTAGTCAAGCATGATTCCCCTCGTGTAAATCCATCTGACTCTGTCCTGTCCAGCCGCTGTTTACCAAGTGCTCTGCTATTAAATCCTCCCCCACTACCGACGTCAGGCTGACTGGTCTATAATTCCCTGTTCTCTCTCTGCCTCCCTTTTTAAATAGTGGGGTTACATTAGCTACCCTCCAATCCATAGGAACTGTCCCAAAGGCTATAGAACCTTGGAAGATGAATACCAATATACCCACTATTTCTCAGACCATTTCCTTAAGTACTCCGGGGTGTAGATTATCGGGCCCTGGGGATTTATCAGCCTTCAATCTCAATTTCCCCAACACCATTTCTCGACTAATATTAATTTCCTTCAGTTCCTCCCTCTCCCTAGACCCTGTGTTCCCCAACTTTTCTGGTACGTTATTTGTGTCCTCCTTTGTGAAGACAGAACCAGAGTATGTATTTAGTTGGTCAGCCATTTCTTTGCTCCCCATTATAAATTCCCCTGTTTCTGACTGTAAAGGACCTAGTTTGTCGTTAACAATCTTTTTCACCTCACACACCGAATAGAAGTTGGATGGCACGGTAGCACAGTGGTTAACACTGCTGCTTCATAGCTCCAGGGGCCTGGATTCGATTCCCGGCTTGGGTCACTGTCTGTGTGGAGTCTGCACATTCTCCTCGTGTCTGCGTGGGTTTCCTCCGGTGCTCCGGTTTCCTCCCACAGTCCAAAGATGTGCGGGTTAGGTTGATTGGCCATGCTAAAAATTGCCCCTTAGTGTCGTGAGATGTGTCGGTTAGAGGGATAAGTGGGTATATATGTCGGGATATGGGGGTAGGGCCTGGGTGGGATTGTGGTCGGTGCAGACTCGATGGGCCGAATGGCCTCTTTCTGTACTGTAGGATTCTATGTTTCTAAACTTTTACGGTCAATGTTTATGTTTCCCGCGAGCTTACTCTCGTACTCCATTTTCCCCTTATTAATTAGTCCCTTTGCTGAATTATAAACTGTCCCAATCCTCAGGTCTACAGTTTTTCTGGATCATTTGTATGCCTCTCCCTTGGACCTTTAACTATCTCTAATTTCCCTTGTAAGCCTTGGTTTGGCCACCTTTCCAGTTTTATTTTTGTGCCAGACTGGATTAAATAATCATTCTTTGAATGTTTGCCGTTGCCGATCCACCATCGTCCCCTTAAATAACATTTCCCAATCTATCAAAGCCAACTTGTGCCTCATATTCATCATAGTTTCCTTTATTAAGATTCAGGACCCTAGTCTCAAAATCAACTCCCTCACTGTCCACCTTGATGAAGAATTCTATCGTGTTATAGGGGATGAAGTAACAATTTGACTTTATCGTCGCCACTTGCTAAGCAGCTCAGAGAGGTCAGCCCCCCTGGTCCTTTCCAGCAGCCTTTGGGCCAGCCCTGGTGCCAGGTGCTTATTGTTCTGAGCTGTGTTTATGTTTCACATTCCCAACAGGAAGCACCACTTTATTCAGCGCACTGCTCACCAAGTGCCTGGAGAAGGACGTGTATGCTGTTTGCCGCTACACTCCCCAGAGGAACACCCCACCCCGATTTGTGGCGTTGGTCCCACAGGAGGAGGCGCTGGATGATCAGAAAGTGCAGACCATCCCTCCAGGTCAGTGACACTGTCTCTCTCGGATCGCTCACTGACTGGGTGAGTACACTTGATTTGTCTCTCCTTTCTGACTGAGTTATGGTCACACCAGTGCCACAGAATCTCTGGCACCTTTTCTGCCTGGCCACAGATGATAATTATTCACACACTATTTGTCTATGGAGGGCATCGTAGCTGTTGCCTATCCTACCCCCACTCACACACACACACCCGCACACACACACCACATACCACACATATACACACCACACGTATACACACCACACGTATACACACCACACGTACGTACATCACACGTACACACATCACATGTACACACATCACATGTACACACACCACACGTACACACATCATGTACACACATCTCATGTACACACACCACACGTACACACACCACACGTACACACCACACGTACACACATCACATGTACACACATCACATGTACACACACCACACGTACAGACACCACACGTACACACATCACATGTACACACATCACATGTTCACACACCACACGTACACACACCACACGTACACACATAGCACACATTTATACACATCTCAGATACACACACGCACCACATGTACACAGACACACCACACGTACACGCACACACCACACGTATACACACGCACCACACGTACACGCGCACACCACACGTACGCGCGCACACCACATGTACGCGCGCGCACCATACATACGTGCGCACACCACACGTACAAGCACGCACCACACGTACAAGCGCGCACCACATACGCGCACACCACACGTACGCGTGCACCACACGTATACACACACCACATGTACACGCACACACCACACGTACACGCACACACCACACGTACGCGTGCACCACACGTACACACACACACCACACGTACACGCACACAGCACATGTACACGCGCACCACACATACACGCACACACCACACGTACACACGCACCACACGTATACGCACACACCACACGTATGCGCGCACCATACGTATGCACGCACCACACGTACATGCACGCACCACACGTACATGCACGCACCACACGTACACGCACGACCACACGTACGCGCACGCACCACACATACACGCGCACCACACGTACGCGCGCACCACACGTATGTGCACACACCACACGTACGCGCGCACACCACACGTACAAGCGTGCACCACACGTACAAGCGCGCACCACACGTACAAGCGCACACCACACGTACAAGCGCACACCACACATGTGCGCACACCACACGTACGCGCGCACCACACGTGTGCGCACACCACACGTGCGCGCGCACACCACATGTGCAAGCGCACCACACGTACACGCGCGCACCACACGTACGCGCACACCGCACGTACACACACATATATACACACAGTGGAGCCTGGCTGATTGTGTGCAGCTCCAATGCAGAGAGGAACTGAAACCAGATATTTGATTTGATTTATTATTGTCACGTTTATTAGTATACAGTAAAAAGTATTGTTTCTTGCGCGCTATGCAGACAAAACATACCGTTCATAGAGAAGGAAAGGAGAGAGTGCAGAACGTAGTGTTACAGTCACAGCGAGGGTGTAGGGAAAGATCAACGTAAGAGAAAGATAGCACCACAGCCTGGGCTTGGACTCAGATGAACTAACTTCAGATTTCTATAGTTCAGAGTTACAGCGGATACATGTTACAGTGGGTGGATGAAAATTGAAGATTACATCATAACTGCTGAGAGGAAATTGATCCAATCTATAAAGGGGAAAAAATTGCAGGGCTGGGGGAAAGAGAAGGCTCTTGAGACGCATTGGATAAGCTCTTTCAAAGAGCCAGTATAGCCATGATGGGCTGAATGGCTTCTATGCAGTGTCATTCAATGAATCATTTACCATCGCTGTAGTCCTGCATTACATTGGCAGTGCAGTGATTTTAGACGTGGGTCTTCACTTGTGGTTTCCTCCCTGGGAACAGTAACCTGACGATAGGCAGAGTTTTTTAAGCGATGTTGATTGAGGGATGAATACTGGCCGAGACACCAAGGAAAACTCCCCTGCTGCTCTTCAAAACAGGGTCGTTAACATCCACCTCCGAGGGATGTGGGGACCGCAGTTTTCTGTCACGTCTGAAAAGCATTGAAGTACGCAAAGAATCCAAACACCCCACAGAGCTGCAATCCCCACTCACACACGCACCCAGGGACCTGGGTCAATTCCCAGCTTGGGTCACTCTCTGTGCGGAGTTTGCACCTTCTCCCCGTGTCTGCGTGGGTTTCCTCCGGGTGCTCCGGTTTCCTCCCACAGTCTGAAAGACGTGCGGGTTAGGGTGGATTGGCCGTGCTAAATTCTCCCTCAGTGTACCCGAACAGGAGTGTGGCGACTAGGGGATTTTCACAGTAACTTCATTGCAGTGTTAATGTAAACCTACTTGTGACACTAATAAAATAAACTTTGAAACTTTAAACTTTAAAACTTTACTAGTCGTAGCTTTGACCTGATTTCTGCAAAAACGCGAATGTTCATCCCAGGTCATCCCATCAAACGCAACTCCTGAGTCGGGCAGAGTGGGCGTGTGAAATGCTCACCGATTCCTGGTACAAACAAAACAAAAAGTATTGTTTTCCCATCAGGATTCCACCTGCTTTATTTGCCTTACGCCGACGATGTCAGGAAGATCGGCTTTACAGAGAAGCGAGTGGCCAGCGAGGATCAGATCAAGAAGATGAAATCAGTGGTGCAGAAGCTCCGGTTTAAATACAGGTCAGTCGGAGGTTCCAGCGATACTTTCTGCGCCTTTAGGGGATCACTGTCTGTGCGGAGAGTCTGCACGTTCTCCCCGTGTCTGCATGGGTTTCCTCCGGGTTCCTCCCACAGTCTGAAAGGTGTGCGGGATTGGCCGTGCTAAATTGCCCCTCAGTGACCCAGATGTGTAGATTAGAGGGACTAGCGGGGTAAATACATTGGGTTACGGGGATAGGACCTGGGGTGGGATTGTTGTCGGTGCAGACTCGATGGGCTGAATGGCCTCCTCCTGCACTGTAGGATTTCTATGATTTCCCCAGTGCAGATGAACAGGAAATTTCTGCAAATTCTCCTTAAAATAAAATGGTGACCATTTCTATCCCTCTGGATTAGGCCTGAGAGCTTTGAGAATCCGGTTATTCAGCGGCATTTCCGTAATCTGGAGGCACTGGCCCTCGATTTGAAGGAACCGGAAGAAGTTGAAGATTTGACACGTGAGTATCCTGCTGTACAGCTCGTACCCACTGCCCAGCAGCAAAAGGAATTAATTTGATTTGATTTATTATTGTCACATGTATTAACATACAGTGAAAAGTATTGTTTCTTGCGCACTATACAGACAAAGCATACCGTTCATAGAGAAGGAAAGGAGAGAGTGCAGAATGTAGTGTTACAGTCATAGCTAGGGTGGAGAGAAAGATCAACTTAATGCGAGGTCGGTCCATTCAAAAGTCTGACAGCAGCAGGGAAGAAGCTGTTCTTGAGTCGGTTGGTACGTGACCTCAGACCTTTTCCCGACAGAAGAAGGTGGAAGAGAGAATGTCCGAGGTGCGTGGGGTCCTTGATGATGATAAGGAATGATAGTGATTATGATAAGATAGTGATTGTAAAGACGAAAAAAGCCCAGCTTTCACACGTAGTCTGTAACAGAGCAGTATATCGGGAATATTTCCCATTGGATTCAGGGCCCCGGGGCGGGTATGAATATTGGGTAATTGTTGAATCCAGTTGTAATGCTCCCTGGGGGGCAGAGAGGGGTTGCTGGGGGCATGAAGAGGGGAGAAATATGGCAAAGTGGGGGGGGTTAGGGTGGGGGAGCTGGGGGATGCGGAGAGGAGAGTCAGTGTATCAGCAAATGCATATTGTGGCAATTACAGTAATTGCCTTATTGAAGGCAGGCGATGGTTATTGACTCAACCTCTGAAAGAGTATAAATGGACACAGCAGGAACAGATACTGTGGGGGAATCAGAGGAGCTTGTATCTGTACTGAGCTGTATGTAGAATAAACTTGCTGAAGGAAAAAGACCAGCTGCTGTATTATTCCTCCACTGTTAATAAGAGGGAGCTCGGGGTGGGGGGGGGGGGCGGTGCAGAGCTCAGGGGAGGTGGGGGCAGAGCTGGGGGGAGGAGCAGACAGGGGGGAGAGAGGGGGAGCTGGGGGGAGAGGGGGAGCTGGCAGGGAAAGGGGGAGCTGGCGGGGAGGGGGAGCTGGGGGTGTTGAGCTCCAGCTGACGAAGGGGCAGCGCTCCGAAAGCGAGTGGCATTTGCTACCAAATCAACTTGTTGGACTTTAACCTGGTGTTGTTAAACTTCTTACCGTGTTGGAGAAGGGCAGCTGAGGGGAGTGGGGGCGAGAGAGAGGGGGTGCTGGGGAAGAGAGAGGGGATGCTGGGGGCGAGAGAGAGGGGGTGCTGGGGAAGAGAGAGGGGGTGCTGGGGAAGAGAGAGGGGGTGCTGGGGAAGAGAGAGGGGGTGCTAGGGAAGAGAGAGGGGGTGCTGGGGAAGAGAGAGGGGATGCTGGGGAAGAGAGTGGGGGTGCTGGGGAAGAGAGAGGGGGTGCTGGGGAAGAGAGAGGGGGTGCTGGGGAAGAGAGAGGGGGTGCTGGGGAAGAGAGAGGGGGTGCTGGGGAAGAGAGAGGGGGTGCTGGGGAAGAGAGAGGGGGTGCTGGGGAAGAGAGAGGGGGTGCTGGGGAAGAGAGAGGGGGTGCTGGGGAAGAGAGAGAGGGGGTGCTGGGGAAGAGAGAGGGGGTGCTGGGGAAGAGAGAGGGGATGCTGGGGAAGAGAGAGAGGGGGTGCTGGGGAGGAGAGAGGGGGTGCTGGGGAAGAGAGAGGGGGTGCTGGGGAAGAGAGAGGGGGTGCTGGGGATGAGAGGGTTAGCTTGGGGGGGAGAGGAGAGGGGGAGCTGGGGGGGGTAGAGGGGGAGCTTGGCGGGGGAGAGAGGGGGAGCTGGGGCGGGGAGAGCTGGGGGGGGGAGAGGGGGAGCTGGGGGGGGGAAGAGAGGGAGCTGGGGGGGGGAAGAGGGGGAGCTGGGGGGGGAAGAGGGGGACCTGGGGGGGGGGAGAGAGGGGGAGCTGGGGGTGGGGGGAGGGGGGGGAGAGGGGGTGACCTAGAGTTGGAGAGGGGGAGCTGGGGGGAGGGAGAATTGGGGTGGAGAGGTGGGGGTGGAGATGGGGAGTGGGGGTGGGGAGAGGGTGGAAGTATACTGTGAAAGGTCTGACACTGGGAAGTTCCGAAGAACAAAGGGACCTTGGCGTGTTTGTCCATAGATCTCTGAAGGTGGAAAGGCAGGTTAATAGGGTGGTGAAAAAGGCATATGGCACACTCGCCTTTATCAATCGGGGTATAGATCACAAAGCAGAGAGGTCATGATGGAGTTGTATAGAACTTTGGTGAGGCCACAGCTGGAGCACTGTGTGCAGTTCTGGTCGCCACCTTATAGGAAGGACGTGATTGCACTGGAGGGGGTGCAGAGGAGATTCACCAGGATGCTGCCTGGGACGGAACATTTAAGTTATGAAGAAAGGTTGGATAAGCTTGCGTTGTTTTCTCTGGAGCGGAGAAGACTGAGGGGTGCCCTGATTGAGGTGTTCAAGATTATGAAGGACATGGACAGGGTGGATAGGGAGCAGCTGTTCCCCTTAGTTGAAGGGTCAGTTACGAGGGGACACAAGTTAAAAGTGAGGGGTGGGAGGTTTAAGAGGGATTTGAGGAAAAAGGTTTTTACCCAGAGGGTGGTGAGGGTCTGGAATGCGCTGCCTGGGGGGGTGGTGGAGGCGGGACGCCTCACATCCTTTAAAAAGTACCTGGATGAGCACTTGGCACGTCATAACATTCAAGGCTATGGGCCAAGTGCTGGCAAGTGGGATTAGGTGGGCAGGTCAGGGCCTTTCATGCATCAGTGCAGATTTGGTGGGCCGATGGGACTCTTCTGCATTGTAGGAATCTGTGAATCTGTGCTGGGGGGCAGAGAGGGGGAGCTGGGGGGCAGAGAGGGGGAGCTGGGGGGCAGAGAGGGGGAGCTGGGGGAGAGAGAGGGAACCGGGGGGAGATGGGGAGCCGATGGGGTGCTGTGGGGGAGGAGGAAAGGTAGAGAGGTGGAGAAGGTGGGCTGGAGAGGGAAAGCCGCGGGAGGGGAAATGGGGGAGAGGGGGGGATGCTGGGGGTAGGGGGGGGAGAGGAAGCTGGAGAGGTGCGAATAAATGACTTTGATAGAGGAGCGTAATAGGGGAAATCGTCTTTTCCCCACACAGTGCCAAAGAATTATGTTATGGACAGGAGAATCGGACAGCTGGCAGAGGAGTTCCTGGAGCTGGTTTATCCCCCGGGCTATAACCCAGGTGCAAAGAGCCAACAGAAGAGGAAGCTCAGTGAGTACTGCGGCAAGGGGAGCAAATTAAATGTTGTGTCAGTAAATGCTCCGCGTGGGATACAAGTGAGCCACACGGACACGGAAATCTCTGCTCAATTCTCTCAGAACTGAACCAGCTGGTCGCCAAAAGAAACAAAGAATTGCATTTCTTCAGCGCCTTTCCTCAGGACATTGTAAAACACTACAGTCAGTGAAGTGTAGTGGCCGCTGTAATTTCTTACAACCCTGTTAGGAACATTTATAGAGAATTAACTGACCATAATTACCTGACAGAACTACGTCACTAGATTTCAACTTTTTCAAATAAAAACAAACTTTATTGTATTTTAGAGTTAAACAAAGCAAGCACTATTAACTCAACACCGCAGTTTATCAAAGAACAAAGAACAGTACAGCACAGGAAACAGGCCCTTCGGCCCTCCAAGCCTGTGCCGCTCCTTGGTCCAACTAGACCAATCGTTTGTATCCCTCCATTCCCAGGCTGCTCATGTGACTATCCAGGTAAGTCTTAAACGATGTCAGCGTGCCTGCCTCCACCACCCTACTTGGCAGCGCATTCCAGGCCCCCACCACCCTCTGTGTAAAAAACATCCCTCTAATATCTGAGTTATACTTCGCTCCTCTCACCTTGAGCCCGTGACCCCTCGTGAACGTCACTTCTGATCTGGGAAAAAGCTTCCCACCGTTCACCCTATCTATCCCCTTCATAATCTTGTACACCTCTATTAAATCTCCCCTCATTCTCCGTCTTTCCAGGGAGAACAACCCCAGTTTACTCAATCTCTCCTCATAGCTAAGACCCTCCATACCAGGCAACATCCTGGTAAACCTTCTCTGCACTCTCTCTAACGCCTCCACGTCCTTCTGGTAGTGCGGTGACCAAAACTGGACGCAGTACTCCAAATGTGGCCTAACCAGCGTTCTATACAGCTGCATCATCAGACTCCAGCTTTTATACTCTATACCCCATCCTATAAAGGCAAGCATACCATATGCCTTCTTCACCACCTTCTCCACCTGTGTTGCCACCTTCAAGGATTTGTGGACTTGCACACCTAGGTCCCTTTGTGTTTCTATACTCCTGATGACTCTGCCATTTATTGTATAACTCCTCCCTACATTATTTGTTCCAAAATGCATCACTTCGCATTTAAACTCCATCTGCCACCTCTCCGCCCAATTTTCCAGCTTATCTATATCCTGCTGTATTGCCCGACAATGCTCTTCGCTATCTGCAAGTCCAGCCATCTTCGTGTCATCCGCAAACTTGCTGATTACACCAGTTACACCTTCTTCCAAATCATTTATATATATCACAAATAGCAGAGGTCCCAGTACAGAGCCCTGCGGAACACAACTGGTCACAGACCTCCAGCCGGAAAAAGACCCTTCGACCACTACCCTCTGTCTCCTATGGCCAAGCCAATTCTCCACCCATCTAGCCACTTCTCCTTGTATCCCATGAGCCTGAACCTTCTGAACCAACCTGCCATGTGGGACTTTGTCAAATGCCTTACTGAAATCCATATAGATGACATCCACGGCCCTTCCTTCATCAACCGTTTTTGTCACTTCCTCAAAACACTCCACCAAATTTGTAAGGCACGACCTCCCTCTTACAAAACCATGCTGTCTGTCACTAATGAGATTGTTCCGTTCTAAATGCACATACATCCTGTCTCTAAGAATCCTCTCCAACAACTTCCCTACCACGGACGTCAAGCTCACCGGCCTATAATTTCCTGGGTTATCCCTGCTACCCTTCTTAAACAACGGGACCCCATTCGCTATCCTCCAATCCTCAGGGACCTCACCCGTGTCCAAAGAAGCGACAAAGATTTCCATCAGAGGCCCAGCAATTTCATCTCTCGTCTCCCTGAGCAGTCGAGGATAGATGCCATCAGGCCCTGGGGCTTTGTCAGTTTTAATGTTCCCTAAAAAACCTAACACTTCCTCTCTTGTAATGGAGATTTTCTCTAACGGGTCAACACCTCCCTCCGAGACACTCCCGGTTAACACGCCCCTCTCCTTCGTGAATACTGATGCAAAGTATTCATTTAGGATCTCCCCTATTCCCTTGGGTTCTAAGCATAATTCCCCTCCTTTGTCCCTGAGAGGTCCGATTTTCTCCCTGACAACTCTTTTGTTCCTAACGTATGAATAGAATGCCTTAGGATTCTCCTTAATCCTGCCTGCCAAGAACATCTCGTGACCTCTTTTTGCCCTTCTAACTCCCCGTTTGAGTTCTTTCCTACTCTCTCTGTATTCCTCCAGAGCTCCATCTGTTTTCAGTTGCCTGGACTTAACGTACGCCTCCCTTTTCATTTTAATCAGATCCTCAATTTCCCTGGTTATCCACGGCTCTCGAATCCTACCTTTCCTATCTTTCCTTTTTACAGGCACATGCCTATCCTGCAGCCTTATCAATAGTTCCTTAAAAGACTCCCACATGCCAGACGCGGACTTACCCTCGAACATCCTCTCCCAATCAACATCCACCAATTCCTGCCTAATCCGGTTATAGTTAGCCTTCCCCCAATTTAGCTCCCTGCCCGTAGGACAGCACTCATCCTTGTCCATTACTATCCTAAAGCTAACAGAGTTGTGGTCACTATTTGCCACATGTTCCCCTACCGAAACTTTGACGACCTGACCGGGCTCATTTCCCAGAACTAGGTCCAGTATAGCCCCCTCTCTAGTCGGATTGAAGAATGCAGCAATTGCTTTACTCTGTTGAAAGCTTCTTCCTGGGGAATCTTCCAAAACCAACGCTGGTGTTTCTTCAGCGGAATATACAAGGGGGCAAAATAATGTCAACAAATTCAGTAAAAATGCCCACAGTAATTCACCATTCCTAAGAGTGACTCGAGCTCGGATGTGTTTCTGGGGGCAGGTGCCTCCTTTGTGGCTCTGACCTTGTCTTCCATGAGGTGTAATCCTTGGACATCTACACAATACCCCAGATAGGCGACCTCAGTGACTTGAAAAGTACATTTCTCCTTCTTGAGGTGGATTCCAGCCTCTTGAAATCTCTCTCGCGCCTCCTCTAAGTTTGCTAAATGCTCGGCTTCTGTCGATCCAGTTATGAGAACATCATCAAGGTCCACACAACTCGTGACAGCCCCTGCAGCAGACTCTCCATTGTCCTGTGGAAAATCGCACATGCTGAAGGCACACCAAAAGGCAGGCGTGTGTACTGGAACACGTGTGTGTTTACCGTGACAGAACCTCGGGAAGCATCATCTAATTCGAGTTGCTGATATCCATGACTCATATCCAGCTTTGTATAAGACTGACCTCCAGCCACCTTTGCATACAGGTCTTCAATCTTTGGGATTGGATATTTATCCAACTTGGCAGCACAATGAGCTGTTAACTTGTAATCACCATAAGTGTGGACAGTCTTCTCCGGTTTCAATACGGAGACTGTAGGTGTTGCTCATTCCGTGAACTGAACTGGCTGGATAATGCTCAGTCCTTCCAATCACTGCAATTCAGTATCTACATTCTCTTGTAAAGCACATGGTACGAGTCAGACCCTGGGTCCACCTCTGGGTCCACGTAGACCTTCACTTGCAGGCCTTTTATTTTGCCTAAATCATCATTCAAGACACTCTCGTATGGGCGCCACGGTGACACAGTGGTTAGCACTTCTGCCTCACAGAGACTTGGGTTCGATTCCCGGCTTGGGTCACTGTCTGTGTGGAGTCTGCACATTCTCCCCTTGTCTGCGTGGGTTTCCTCCAGATGCTCCAATTTTCTCCCACACTCCAAAGATGTGCGGGTTAGGTCGCTTGGCCATGCTAAATTACCTTGCTAAAGGGGGATTAGCAAGGTAAATATGTAGGGTTACGGAGATAGGGCCTCGGTGGGATTGTGGTCGGTGCAGACACGATGGGCCGAATGGCCTCCTTCTGCACTGTAGGGATTCTATGATTTCTTCATCGGCTGTGCTGGCCACTGCTGGGACTGCACCTGGAAGAAGAGGATGGCACAGAAGGTGGATGAGAGGAATCTATTGGTGGCAGGGGCAGTCACAGAGGCTCCAATGCTTGGGCTGGGGTGGGGGAATGGTGTCAGCAGGCTGTATCTTTAGTCACGGAATTGGATAATGCTCCCGGGAGCCCCCCTCCCATTGAGTAAAGAGTGACAAAATAGGAGACCACACATGACGAAGGGTCGTCTGGACTCGAAACATCAGCTCTTTTCTCTCCTTACAGATGCTGCCGGACCTGCTGAGATTTTCCAGCGTTTCCTCTTTCGGTAGGAGATTACATACCTGCCTGAGCCTATTGGTACTGAGTGGTCTCCCCACAGGGTGGCAGACCCCCACCGCCCCCCACAGTGAGATGTGGGAAGAGACGATTGATTGGCTCTGTATGTGGTTTAATTAGCCTCTGGATGGAGGAGGTCTTTCTACTCCATTCTCTGCCGCTGGTAAAATGGTCAGAAAGAATCGAGCACCCCATTCTCCAGCCCCTGACTACCCTCCCCATTTTAACAGCACCTTGCCTTCCAACCTGGCCCAGGGAGTTTGACACAAATTTAGCTCAATATTCCAAGGAGATGATTGGTTGATTTATAGAGCAGCGCCCCACCTTCTTGAGGTGGTGAGAGCGGTGAGCATTAATTAATTCAAATCAAAATTGGATTGATTTCAGAAAATAATATTTTTGAATACTCTATGAATAATTTTGGATTTGATGTCTGGTGTGTGTAGTGTATGGAAGAAACAGGTGTTTTTTCGATCTCTGGTTCCCAAGGATTACCCTCGCTGGGGGTTTTCCTCACCTCATGTCTGAGGCTGTTGGAGACAAATTGATAAGAGATTGATCGCTGTGATTTGGCGATCTTGTGACGCAGTGGGTTATTGTCCCTGCCTCTGAGCCAGGAGCTCTGGGTTCGAGTCCCACCCCAGGACTTGATGCCCAAGGAAGTTCATAACGCGGCCAAACAGGTTGAGAATCAGCCTGTAAAATCCTTCCAAACACAAGCCAATGTCAGGCGGTGAGAGTGGGAAAGATTCCTGGTCAGACATGTGATGGAAAGAATGTTGGAGCCTCGACCATCACTGACCATAGCTCCAGACTACAACACGCGTGGGAAAGTGCAGCAACTTGGAGAATTGGAGGGGTTGAATGGTTGATGTGGTCCTGATTAGGGCGGTGATGTGCGATTAAATCACTCGGGAGGCTGGATCGTACCCGGGAAATAAAGGCTTTTATTAGTAACAAGAATGGAGCATACTATATAACAATACAATCCCAGACTAAAGGGTCACCAGGCAGTGCAGTGACCTTTATACTCCTACAGGTAGGCGGAGCCAACCGGAGTGTACCACAGAACAATACCAACAGGTAGAACACCCCAACCCTAACCCCAACAGTGACAACAGTAACATATGTACAAGTACCCATAGTGCTAACCATCTATGGTTCAGTACCCATAGTGGTAACCATCTATGGTTCACCACAGGCGGCATGGTGGCACAGTGGTTAGCACTATTGCCTCACCGCGCCAGGGACCTCGATTCGATTCCCAGCTTGGGTCACTGTCTGTGTGGAGTTTGCATGTTCTCCCCGTGTCTGCGTGGGTTTCCTCCGGGTGTTCCAGTTTCCTCCCACAGTCCAAAAAACGTGCTGGTTAGGTGCATTGCCCGTGCTAAATTCTCCCTCAGTGTACCCGAACAGGCGCCGGAGTGTGGCGACCAGGGGATTTTCACACTAACTTCATTGCAGTGTTAATGTAAGCCTACTTGTGACATCTGAGAGTACCTGAGAGCTGGCACTCAGCCTCTGCGAGGTAGCGGTCAGTACACCAGACGGCAACAGCGCCCCTTTGTCGACAGGTTTGATGACAAAGTCGGGGTTGGACCTGAGGGAGTGAAGAGCGGAAAGTTCAGAAGGAGAGAGGTTGGAATGGGTGAGGGGGAGGCAGAAAAATTAAGATGACCAATGTCCTGTTGACTGTTCCCAGTGAAAAGATTGAGGGCAGGTAATTGTCTCGGTGGGGGTGTCCAATTGGAGGCAGAATGTTGGAGGCACATGAAAGGATCTGTGGAACAGGGGGAGGACTCTTGCCCAAAGAAGTGGGCACGGAGTCGAAGGTGGCAGAAGAAGAGTTCACATCATGTTGAGCCCGGAATTCATTGAGGTGGGGACGTAAGGGTACAAAGCTGAGTGCTTTGCTGAGAACAGCACGCTCAGCCTCAGAGAGGGGAGGGTCGGAGGATATGGTGAACACACGGCAAGGGCTGGCGCTAGAAGAGATGGAGTTTGAGGGATTTGGGACTGGCGGAGAGCCGAGGATGGGCAGTGGTGTTGATGAGTTGTTGAAGCCTGTGTTCCTTAACATCTGCAAGAAACAGGAAAAGTTTTTTGTTAAGACACCGAATGATGCGGAGGATGAAACGAAACTGGGGACAGGGACAGCTTTGAGAGAGAGTAAGACAGTGCTGCTGGAGTGACTCTGAGCTGACAGCTTCTTGTCGAAACCACAGCAAATCCCTCACTTCCTGCGCGGAAGAGTACTTTGTGCTGAGAAGGAGGCATTTAGTTGTGCCTTGAAGCTGTGGCCGTTGTCTCGAACACTCAGTTGTGATGCCTTTCATGGTTGGATTACCTATAAGCACTCACGTTGGTGGGATTATTGCTTTGGGCAGAGAGTGGGAGACTGTACGTGAATAATAAACCCAGTGCATAATGAACACGGCAGATCTAACTGTGCCTGTCCTCATAATGAAGTCAAATTAATGAAACATCACATTTCTTGTGACAGGATTGTTACTTCACAATCTCTGACGGAGTTGTACAGTCATTCCTCCCAGCTTCTCAAACTGCTGCTGATTTCATCAGCAAACTTTGTTCCAGGACTTTGTTTTAGAAAAGAATAGATGAATAATTTTGGTCGGATGTATTAGTTCAGAGAGGCTCCTTATTTTAACTTTGCTTTCTTTCAAAAGGTTATCATTGCCACCTCTTGTTCTTTACTGGACTGAAATGTCTGAGATCAGATGAATGATTAATGGCCTAACATTGCCACAAATAAAATGAAACTCGTTTTCCAGCTCAGGATGCCTTATCCCACTCTAAACCCACACTGTTCAAACTCTGATCACACCCCCCCCCTCCCCCCCACCCCAAACTCACTCTCCCCCAGGAAGTCCTTGGTGAGTCTCACTCGAATTCCAATATGCTTTTGATTTTGGGTGGAGAAGATATTAAACGAACCCTGTTTACTTGTGGCGCGGTGGGTTAGTGTCCCTGCCCCTGAGCCAGAAGGTCCATGTTCGTAATCCCAATCCAGGACTTGACGGCCAAGGACGACACATTCTAAACGTGGTCAAACAGGTTAACCATCAACCTGCAAATCCTTCCAAACATGCCAGCGGCAGGCGGTAAGAGTGGGAGAGATACCTGGTTAGGCATTTTTTTGGCACGTAGCAATTAGAAACAGGAGAAGTGTCAGGAAACAGAGGTAGTTTAAGTGATCTATACATTTTTTGTTAAATATTAGAAACATGGTACAGATTTAGGTCGGATTAATTTAGTGTTTGTCCCGGAAAGGGCACAACCCAGGTTAGATTCATGTTAAACAAAGCTGTTTGTATATGTGGGGGAAACTGTTTTCTGCGTTGTGCTGAGTGAGTTTACGATGAGGAAAGTAAACACAAGCTGGTGGAAAGAATGAGATGTTGCTTAGCAGCTAAAGGGGCACTTTTCGGGAGAAAACCTTTTGCGTCTTAATGATTCACTGAATCCAGGTAGTTGGAGATAGGATGCTAGAGAGGGGACAACTCCCAGCTCTGCTAGAAACTGGAAAGCTGTACATTGGAGTAATAGGCATGAAAGCAAGCTCCCAAGAAGCTCAAGGGCGGTTAATTCTGGAAACTCCCAAGTTTCCCGGAAGACTGAAGTGAAAGGATGAAAGAGGAATGCCATTGGAACAAGATACTGGCCCCTGAAAAGCTGGAAGTGCAGACCTGTGTGAAGTCAGTGAGGGAAAAGCCAGACATCTGAAGCAATCATAAGCTTGGTAGCCTTACTTCCAGCCTTTTGAAACAATAGTATTCTGTTGGGGACTCAGTACCCGGGAGTTTTTGTGTAGAGGTTTGGATGCATGTTGCAATTAAAAACAAAGGAATACTGAAAGGAGAGTTGGAAAACCTGGATGTGGGTCCTTGCTAAAACAGCTGAGAGAAAGCCTTGTTTGAAAGGATAATTGGAAAACCTGGAGGTGGATCCTTGATGAAAACACCTGATGGAAATAATTGGTTGAAAGAAGATTTTAAAGCATTTGTTTTGAGAGTGGAATTCAGAATCATTCATGTGACAATCATCTGAGGAGGGGGAATTTGAGGCGAAATAGATGGAAGATCGATTGAGTGGCATCTGCCACTGGGATTCAGAGAGGGGTGTTGTCTGACCACAGTTAGCCTCTTGAGTTACAGGGACTGTGTGGTTATTGAGAGCATTGTAGTATGAGTTATGTTGTGTGACCTGTGCTATTCTTGAAATCTGAGTACATTTGTGAAAATAAGAGGGGAGTGAAGAAATATTGCATTATTATCAAATTTTCAAAGTTGTCCTGAGATTCGTTATTACTACATATTCTAAAACAAAAGTGAGAGTTAGGGTCTATTGAGCTGGGCTTCCATTCTGGGATCTCCCTGTTCAGTAGTAACACCAATTGGGATCATAACAAAAGATGCCTCGAGCCTGCTCCACCATTCAATAAGACCCTGACGGATCTGATTTTAACCTCAAACTCACATTCCTGCCGACCCCCGATAACCTTTCACCCCCTTATTAATCAAGAATCTATCCAGCTCTGCCTTAAAAACATTGAAAGACTCTGCTTCCACTGCCTTTTGAAGAAGAGAGCACTCCCTGAGAAGAGAATAATTCACTTCATCTCTGTCTTAAATGAGCGACCCCTTATTTTTAAACAGTGACCCCTCATTCTAGATTCTCCCAGAAGAGGAAACATCCTCTCCACATCCACCCTGTCAATACCCCTCAGGATCATAAATGTTCTGATCAAGTCACCTTTTATTCTTTTAAACTCCGGCAGATACCAGCCTAACCTCATTAGACAGCCCACCTTTCCCTCATGTTAGAACTTTGCAGCTTCTACCATAGATCTCGCTGACAAAATGTATGTAAAAGTGCAGTGACTTGCACTCCCTGAGTGGGATTTTCTGGCCGTGCTCTCCCCAAGGCTGGAAAACCCTGCCCGAGGTCAATAGATCTTTGCATGGTCCATGTCCCGCCCGCTACGATTCCTGTGGCGGGGGGGGCGGGGGGGGGGCGGTGGTGGAGGCTGTTGGGAGAATTTCATCCCCTGAGTGACTGGAACACGTTGCCTCCATAGAATAAATTTTGAAGCTCTTCATCTGAATCCAACCTCAACAACATCAGTGGTGGCCTGTCCTGTTTACCACTCTCTCCTTCAGCCAGTTTCTGGCAAAGAGCCTCCCACCTTTGATAGAATTATTTAAAAATGTGATCGAGTGTGTGGATGAGGGAAGTGCAGTTGATGTAGTTTATATGGATTTTAGCAAAGCCTTTGACAAGGTCCCACATGAGAGACTGATTGAGAAGGTTGAAGCACATGGAATTCAGGGAAACTTGGTGAGATGGATCAGAAACTGGCTTAGTCTTGGACCTGTCAAGTGGCGATGGTTAGATCCTCTCTTGTTGGAGATGGTCATTGTCTGGCTCTTGGGCAACGCGGTGGCACAGTGGTTAGCACTGCTGCCTCAAAGCGCCAGGGACCCGGGTTCAATTCTGGCCTTAGGTCATTGTCTGTGTGGAGTTTGCACGTTCTCCCTGTGTCTGCGTGGGTTTCCTCTGGGTGCTCCGGTTTCAACCCACAGTCCAACGATATGCCAGTTAGGTGGACTGGTCTTGCTAAATTGCTTCTTAGCATCCAAAGATAGGTTAGGGGGATTAAGGGGGTAAAATACGTGTGATTACCAGGATAGGATTGAGGGGATAGGGCATGGGTAAGAGTCGGTGCAGATTCGATGGGCCGAAATCCCTCCTTCTGCACTGTAGGGATTCTATGATTCTATGAATATTACTTGCCACTTGTCAGTCCAAGCCTGGATATTGTCCAGATCTTGCTGCATTTGAACATGGACTGCTTCAGTATCTGAGGAGTTGTGAATGGTGCTGAACATTGTGCAATCATCGGCGAACATCCCCACTTCTGACCTTATGATGGAGGGAAGGTCATTGATGAAGCAGCTGAAGATTGTTGGGCCGAGGACACTACCTTGAGGGACTCCTGCAGAGATGTCCCTGGATTGAAATGATTGCTCTTCAATCACCACCACCATTTTCCTTTGTGCCAGCTATGACTCTAACCAACGTAGAATTCCCTCCTGATTCCCATTGATTCCAGTTTTGCGGGGGCTCCTTGATGCCACACTCAGTCAAGTGCACCCTTGATGCCAAGGGCAATAACTCTCACCTCACCCTCTGGAATTCAGCTCTTTTGTCCATGTTTGAACCAAGGCTGTAATAAGGTCAGGAACTGAGTGGAACCCAAACTGGGCGTCACTGAGCAGGTTCCTGCTGAGTAAGTGCCGCTTGATTACGACTCTCACCAACTTTTACAGATACACCATAGAAAGCATTCTTTCTGGTTGTATCACAACTTGGTATGGCTCCTGCTCTGCCCAAGACCACAAGAAACTCCAAAAGATCACGAACGTAGCCCAGTCCATCACGCAAACCAGCCTCCCATCCATTGACTCTGTCTACACTTCCCGCTGACTCTGTCTACACTTCCTGCTGACTCAGTCTACACTTCGTGCTATACAGACAAAGCATACCGTACATAGAGAAGGAAAGGAGAGAGTGCAGAATGTAGTGTTACAGTCATAGCTGGGGTGTAGAGAAAGATTAACTTAATATAAGGTAGGTCCATTCAAAAGTCTGATGGCAGCAGGGAAGAAGCTGTTCTTGAGTTGGTTTGTATCTTTTTCCCGATGGAAGAAGGTGGAAGAGAGAATGTCCTGGGTGTGTGGGGTCCTTGATTATGCTGGCTGCATTTCCGAGGCAGCCAGAAGTGTAGACAGAGTCAGTGGATGAGAGGCTGGTTTGAGTGATGGACTAGGCTTCATTCACGACCATTTGTAGTTTCTTGCGGTCTTGGACAGAGTAGGAGCCATACCAAGCTGTGATACAACCAGAAAGAGTGCTTTCTATGGTGCATCTATAGAAGTTGATGAATAGTGGACATGCCAAATTTCCCTAGTCTTCTGAGAAAGTAGAGGCGTTGGTGGGCTTTCTTAACTATAGCGTCGGTGTGAAGGGACCAGGACAGGTTGTTGGTGATCTGGACACCTAAAAACTTGAAGCTCTCAATCATTGTCGAGGTGTCAAATATGCAAGAGCAAACTCTCTACTCCCCTTCCCCTCCCCCTTGACCCTGTAGTCCTGCAAAATTATTTCTCTTCAGATAATTATCCAATTCTCTTTCGAAGAGTTGTGAAGTAGGAATCACAGCAGCCAATTTGTACACAGCAAGCTCCCACCATCAGTGACTTGTTCATCTGTTTTAGAGATGTTTATTGAGGGATAACTATTAACCAGACATGAGGACAGCTCGACTGTTCCTCCTTGAAAAGGGATCTTTAGCGATTATCTGAGGGCGAACGGGGCCTCGGTTTAATGTTTCATCCAAAAGGCAGCACCAAGACTCTCTTCTTGGATTAGACCACCAGAGCCCTGTGGCAAACGCAATATACTGCGGATGCTGGAATCTGAAACAAAAACAGAAAATGCTGGAAGATCTCAACAGGTCTGACAGCATCTGTGGAGAGAGGATAGAGCCAATGTTTCGTGTCTGGATGACCCTCTCCTGACTCGAATCATTGGCTCTATTCTCTCTCCACAGCCCTGTGACGATTGTTTTAGTCTCTGAGACACGGCTGACACAGTCCAGGGGATCCAGGCCCAATCCTTCAGCTCTGCAGGAGTCAGCCAACATCAGCAGCAGGTGGCACGGTGACACAGTGGTTAACACTGCTGCTACACAGCGCCAGGGACCCGGGTTCGATTCCCGGCTTGGGTCACTGCCTGTGTGGAGTTTGCACGTTCTCCCCGTGTCTGCGTGGGTTTCCTCCGGGTGCTCCGGTTTCCTCCCACAGTCCAAAGATGTGCGGGTTCGGTGGATTGGCCATGCTAAATTTCCCCCTAGTGTCAGGTGGATTAGCTGGGTAAATAAATGGGGGTTATGGGGATAGGGCGTCGTTAGGATTGTGGTCGGTGCAGATTCGATGGGCTGAATGGCTCCTTCTGCACTGTAGGATTCTATGATTCTAACAAGACTACTGTTCCTGACTGAGAGAAGGAAAATCTGTCTGGGTCCAGCCCTGTCCCCCCTCCCCCCACCGTCCCCTCCCCCCATTGCCTCTCCCCACCCCCCACATCGCCAGCCCGTGTTTCCCTGAGGATGGTGGATAGGAAGGGAATTGGGTCCTCCAGGAGATAAGTAGCCCTGCTCCTTAAGGAAGAGTGGTATTGCGGGTGAGTTAGTGCGGGGGCAGGCGGTGATTACCCTCCCACAATCTTCATTCCTGTCGGGGTTAATGGGGGTCAAACCTCATCGAACAGGCCCGCAGGGTGAACACTGGGAACAGGAGTCTGAGAGAACGGGCCACTGAGAACGCCCAGGTTTCTTTGAAACAGCATGGCCTTTGATGAAGCGATTGTAAAACATTGAGATCCAGAAGCAGAAAGGGAAGGAAGGATCAAAGTGCATTTGTGTAATTTTCTGCAGTAATTAATAGACCATAAAGGAGAATAGAGAGACCTCCAGCTGATTAATGATGATTCAAAGTGTCGTTTGACTTTGCTCCAAGACTCTGTTAACAGCTCCATTGAAGCGGAGCATGAAGGCTTCATCCATGGTGATATGTTGCAGTGAAGCACCTCCCCTCCAGCCCGTTTTTCTCTCTTCCTCTCCTCAAGGCTCTCGCATGTGGTACTAAATATCTCCCCGATCAGCAGCTAGCTACCTCACCTGATTGGCCATTCACTGTGTGGGTACGGTTACGCCCACATCTGAGCAGAATTTTCCACTCTGGACAAAAGTCCATTGATGGGAGCGGGAAGTCGGAGTGACGTTCACAATCACAGCACAGAAGGAGACCATTTGGCCCACCATGTCTGCTTCATGACTTTGTGCCATTTCCCTGGCTTTTCCCCGTACCCTTACACAATGTTTCTATTCAAATAATCATCCATGGTTGGTGCAAAAGGTTGGAGGTTTGTGCAAAAGGTTGGATTTCATGGGATAAAGGGGGAGGTGGCTAGATGGGTGGAGAACTGGCTTGGTCACAGAAGACAGAGGGTGGTAGTGGAAGGGTCTTTTTCCAGCTGGAGCCTGTGACTAGTGGTGTTCCGCAGGGCTCTGTATTGGGACCTCTGCTGTTTGTGATTTATATAAACGATCTGGAAGAAGGTGTAACTGGGGTGATCAGCAAGTTTGCGGACGACACAAAATTGGCTGGTCTTGCAGATAGTGAGGAACATTGTCAGAGGCTACAGATGGATAGAGATAGGCTGGAAATTTGGGCAAAAAATGGCAGATGGAATTCAATCCAGATAAAGTGAAAGTGATGCATTTTGGTAGAGCTAATGTAGGGGGGAGCTATACGATAAATGGCAGAACCATAAAGGGTGTAGATACGCAGAGGGACCTGGGTTTGCAAGTCCACAGATCCTTGAGGGTGACGTCACAGGTGGAGAAAGTGGTGAAGAAGGCATATGGCATGCTTGCCTTTATAGGACGGGGCATAGAGTATAAAAGTTGGGGTCTGATGTATAGAACGTTGGTTCGGCTGCATTTGGAATACTGCGTCCAGTTCTAGTCGCCACACTACCAGAAGGACGTGGAGGCTTTAGAGAGAGTGCAGAAGAGGTTTACCAGGATGTTGCCTGGTATGGAGGGGCTTAGTTATGAGGAGAGATTGGGTAAACTGGGGTTGTTCTCACTGGAAAGACGGAGGATGAGTGGAGACCTAATAGAGGTGTATAAAATTATGAAAGGCATAGATAGGGTGAACGGTGGGAAGCTTTTTCCCAGGTCAGTGGTGACGTTCACGAGGGGTCATAGGTTCAAGGTGACGGGGGGGAGGTTTAACATGGATATCAGAAGGACATATTTTACACAGAGGGTGGTGGGGGCCTGGAATGCGCTGCCAGGCAAGGTGGTGGAGGCGGGCACACTGGGAATGTTTAAGACTTATCTAGGTAGCCACATGAATGGAGTGGGAATGGAGGGATACAAAAGAATGGTCTAGTTTGGACCAGGGAGCGGCGTGGGCTTGGAGGGCCGAAGGGCCTGTTCCTGTGCTGTATTGTTCTTTGTTCTTTGTTTGTTCAATGCCCCCCCGAATGCCTCAGTTGAACCTGCCTCCACCGCACTTACAGTCAGGGCACAACTTTGTGTCCCTCCCGACCCACCCTCGCCCCACAGAACTGAAAGGAAGCCACATAAATACACACATCGATCACTGCTTTTTCACTTGTGAAAACATGTGTGTGTGAATAATTGCTGAATATGGTACTTTTGCTTTTATCAATCGTGGTATAGAGTATAAGAGCGAGGAGGTGATGTTGGAGCTGTACAGAGCGTTGGTGAGGCCACAGCTGGAGCACTGTGTGCAGTTCTGGTCACCTCACTATAGGAAGGATGTGATAGCACTCGAGGGGGTACAGAGGAGATTCACCAGGATGCTGCCTGGGACAGAGCGTTTGAGCGATAAGGAGAGACTGGATAGGCTTGGATTGTTTTCTCTGGAGCAGAGAAGGCTGAGGGGGGACATGATTGAGGTGTCTACGATTATGAGGGGTGTGGACAGGGTGAATAGGGAGCAGATGTTCCCCTTGGTTGAGGGGTCAGTCACAAGGGGGCACAGTTTTAGGGTGAGGTGCAGAAGATTCAGAGGGGATTTGCGAAAACTTTTTCTCACTCAGAGGGTGATGGGAATCTGGGATGCGCTGCCTGGGAAGGTAGTGGAGACCGGAAACCTTACAACCTTTAAAAAATATTTGGATGAGCACTTGAAATATCAGAACATTCAAGGATATGGGACACATGCTGGAAAATGCGATTCGCGCAACTTTAGTGGTAGTAATTGTCAGTGCAGACTCGATGGACGGAAGGGCCTTTTCTGTGCTGTTTGGCTCTATGGGCAGGATTGTTTGGCCTCCCAGCCGCATGCTTCCCGCCTGCAGGAGGTGGCGTGTTGCTTGCGAGCAGCGGGATTCCGTGGTCCTGCCGCTGTCAATGGGAATTCCCATCGACGTCACCCCAGACCGGCGGCAATCCCACGGGCAGGGGGTGCGCTGTCAGCAGGACCGGAGAATCCCGCCGGCGTGAAGGTCTGGAGAATTCCAGCCTATGACTCTGAAATCCAAGCTTCCGTCTTGTCAGGATGACGGTAAAGATGGTCAAGAATGCAATGTGAGTTTTGAGACGAGCAGATGTGGAACTTGCTGATGAGCAACGAGATGGATAAATCAACATAGATCTAGAAATAGGTCAGGAGGTCATTCGGCCCTTCGAACCTGCTCTGCCATTCATCACGATCATGGCTGATCATCCAACTCAATAGCCCAATGCTGCTTTCTCCCCATAACCTTTGATCCCATTCACCCCAAGTGCTATATCCAGCCGCCTCTTGGATACATTCAATGTTTTGCGATCAACTACTTCCTGTGGTAATGAATTCCACAGGCTCACCACTCTTTTGGTGAGGAAATGTCTCCTCACCTCCGTCCTAAACGGTCTACCCAGAATCCTCAGACTGTGACCCCTGGTTCTGGACTCCCCCCACCATCGGGAACATCCTCCCTGCATCTACCCTGTCGAGTCCTGTTAGAATTTTATAAGTCTCTATGAGATCCCCCCTCATTCGTCTGAACTCCAGCGAAAACAATCCTAACCTAGTCAATCTCTCCTCACACATCAGTCCCGCTATCCCGGAATCAGCCTGGTAAACTTTTGCTGCACTCCCTGGAGAGCAAGAACATCCTTCCTCAGAAAAGGAGACCAAAACTGCGCACAATACTCTAGGTGTGGCCTCACCGAGGCCCTGTATAATTGCAACCAATGACATCACTGCAGCACAGGCCAGTGCAGATGGTCATGAGCCAATCCAGAGCAAATACTCCAATACGCCATCATTCCGTACATTCCAGAGTATCATTCAGGTTCAGAAGTTAACTTCCCCACTTCCTCTTACAAAATCAAAGAAGTTATTGCCATAAATTCATGTGAGTGAAATGTCTGGTGAATCCATATCAGCGGCTCCGTCTGCAGGAGGATTCCGTTCCTTGTCCTGTAGAGACTTTCTGAAGAGGAAGTCTTGAGAGTGATGATGGTTAGAGCTATCAACATGTGACCAGCTGCAGCCACTGTATCAGAGCAGCAATATTCCCCGCTTTGAAAAACAGAATTTAAACAGGAGAATATGGAAGCGGGACTGATTTTTAAGATTTTCTTGCTTCATCCCTTGTTGGCATGGCAATTTAGATAGCTTTTCTTCACTCTTTCTTCAAATAATTATCAATTACATCATCGTAGGTAAAATCTTGTGACAACGCACTTTCAATTATCAATATTGCTGAACGTGTCAAATGTTCCTGACTCATCTTTGCAAATTATTTTTTAAACTCTTTTCAATACTTTGACTCTAACAATCCCATGCAAGGCCTCATCACCATACAGAGTGGGAGCTGATTTATCCCACGGGGCAGAGAGGCCCCTTGCCTTTGCTTCTAGAACCCTGCCAGATGCAGAAAACGAGTATTCGCAGATAGGCAAGGGAAGTTTGGAGGTGGTCTATGCAGTCAAAGAACAAAGAAAATTACAGCAAAAGGACAGGCCCTTCGTCCCTCCAGGCCTGCACCGACCATGCTGCCCGACTGAACTAAAACCCCCTCCCCTTCCGGGGACCATATCCCTCTATTCCCATCCTATTCATGTATTTGTCAAGGCGCCCCTTAAAAGTCACTACCGTATCCGCTTCCACTACCTCCCCCTGGCAGTGAGTTCCAGGCACCCACCACCCTCTGTGTAAAAACTTGCCTCATCTATCTCCTTTAAACCTTGTCTCTCGCACCTTAAACCTATGCCCCCTCGTAATTGACTCTTCCACCTTGGGAAAAAGCTTCTGACTATTTACTCTGTCCCATGCCCCTCGTAATCTTGTAGACTTCTATCAGGTCACCCCCCTCAACCTCCATCGTTCCAGTGAGAACAAACCAAGTTTCTCCAACCTCTCCTCATAGCTAATGCCCTCCATACCAGGCAACATCCTGGTAAATCTTTTCCGTCCCTTCTCCAAAGCCTCTACATCCTTCTGGTAGTGCGGTGACCAGAATTGAACACTATATTCCAAATGTGGCCTAACTAAGGTTCTGTACAGCAGCAACATGACTTGCCAATTTTTAAACTCAATACCCCAGCCGATGAAGGCAAGTATGCAGTAGGCCTTCTTGACTACCTTATCCACCTGCGTTGCCACTTTCAGTGACTTGTGTACCTGTACACCCAGATCCCTCTGTCTACCAATACTCTTAAGGTTCTGCCATTCACTGTATATTTCCCATCTGTATTAGACCTTCCAAAATGCATTACCTCACATTTGTCCAGACTAAACTTCATCTGCCAATGGATAACCTAATGGATGACCCTAAATAACTTGTCAATTGAATCCTCGAAACTGCGTGTATTGAACACTATCTGCACGGTATCGTTTGCTTCAAGGATGTTGACTAAACCGAAAGATGTTGACAAAAGCAAAGACTGTTTTCCAGCACATGTGGCCAATATGCTGGTTCTGTTCTTTTATAGTAGGAATATCAGAACCACACAGTAGGACTTATTACATTCATTTCAATGTCTCAAAAGGTAAAGGCATGACTACTGTAGTGTGGCGATGGTAGTTATTCCCTTAATTGGAATAGAGGCACTTTGCCTGACTCGATAGCTTTCTACTTGGGGATTTAGGATGAATATTACTTTAAATATTGATAGATATCTTAACTATTGTCTGTAACGTTGATCGGACGAGATTCTCCAATAGGAATAAAATTAAATTTATTCTTCCGAGATCCATCAATGTTATACTTATCATCAAAAGTGAATTACACGTTAGATTCTTTAATAAACTTTTATATAATTTAGAAAGTATATTGCCTCATATAACCTGTTATACCCAATCTCATGAACCCATCTCTGTTCACTCTTCAGTGGAGAGGAGCATTGTTGAGGAAAGGTGCCCGGACCCTCATAACATCCGGCTTGTTAAAATCTGGCAAAAACATGTTAAAAAGGCTAAAATAAAAGCAAAACGCTGGGGATAGATAGAGTCATAGAGGTTTACAGCATGGAAACAGGCCCTTTGGCCCAACTTGTCCATACCGCCCAGCTTTTACCATTAAGCTAGTCCCAATTGCCAGCTTTTGGCCCGTATCCCTCTATACCCATCTTATCCATGGAACTGTCTAAATGCTTTTTAAAAGACAAAATTGTACCCGCCTCTACTACTACCTCTGGCAGCTTGTTCCAGACACTCATCGCCCTCTGTGTGGAAAAAATGCCCCTCTGGACCCTTTTGCATCTCTCCCCTCTCACCTTAAACCTATGCCCTGTAGTTTTAGACCCCCCTACTGTTGGGAAAGATGTTGACTATCTACCTTATCTATGTCCCTCATTATTTTATAAACCTCCATAAGATCACCCCTAAGCCACTTATGCTCCAGGAAAAACGTCCCAGTCTCTCCAACCTTTCCTTATAACTCAAACTATCAAGTCCTGGTAGCATCCTCGTAAATCTTTTTTGTCTAGTTTAATAATATCCTTTCTATAATAGGGTGACCAGAACTGTACACAGTATTCCAAGTGTGACCTTACCAATGTCTTGTACAACTTCAACAAGACGTCCCAACTCCTGTATTCAATGTTCTGACCAATGAAACCAAGCATGCCGAATATCTTCTTCACCACTCTGTCCACCTGTGACTCCACTTTCAAGGAGCTATGAACCTGTACCTGTGGTGGACCTCAGTTGTGCCTTTGTCCTATATGGACCACCGTTGTGTGTGTTTGTTATACCTGGACACATCCCCTTCCAGTTTGGTTCCTCCCCTCGGCACCTAGTATAAAGGTGGCTGTCTCCTCCCCCTTGTTCAGTCCAGGTTGGTTATTTGTTGGGATCTGCTCCTGATTCTGTTGTGAATAAAAGCCTACACTTATATTGGCATATCGGTAGTCTTTCGCCTTATTGATAGCGCATCAATTTTATTCACAACAGCTACCAGTATGGAGCAGTTTCTAAAACCCGACAAGTTAGCATTAGACCCTCAAGAGGTTGGAACCTCTGATAAATTTGATCATTGGTTGGACTGCTTCGAAGCATTCGTCGACACCGCTACGGCCATCGACACCAACGCCGCTAAACTCCACGTGCTCCGCGCCCGGGTAAGCGAAGCTGTCTATGGAATCTTCCGGGACGCTGCTACTTACGCGGACGCTATCGAACTCCTAAAAGGGCAGTTCCGAAAGAACCCTAACGTGGTTTACGCCAGACACCTCCTAACTACCCGCAAGCAGCAGCCAGGAGAATCGTACGCCCAATTTCTGCGCGCCCTGCGGGTCCTAGCTCGAGCTTATGACTGTAAGGCTGTTCCAGCAGCTCAGAACATGGAGGACCTGATCTGCGACGCCTACGTTGCGGGCATTGAGTCTACATACATCCAGCAGCGTCTGCTGGAACAAGATGACCTAGATCTCCGAAGAACAGCCACAATGGCTGAAACGTTAGAAGCGGCCTCCCATAATCTCAGGTCTTACCTTGCATCCCGTTCCACCGACGGCTCCACCGCGACGGCTGTTCCGGCGGGGCCCAAATGTTACTTTTGTGGCCTACCTAAGCACCCTCGGCGTTGCTGCCCGGCAAAGGACGCGATTTTCTCCGGATGCGGTAAGCTAGGCCACTTCGTTAAAGTCTGCCGAGCAAAGCCGCTTCCGAAGCCTCGTGGAGCCATGTGTGCTCCGAGGGTGCAGCCATCTTTGATGCAGGCGGCGGCTGCACGCGAATCGCCATCTTTGATGCGGTCACCGGAAGTGCGGGAATCGCCATCTTTGATGCGGTCACCGGAAGTGCGGGAGTCGCCATCTTTGCGACTGGCATCAAGGCGAGCTGAGCAGGAAGCTTAATCCGTGACGTCATCAGACGGCGACGAAGATCGATTCTTCTTTAATTCAACAGTGGCATCGATTTGCCTGGACCAGTCGCAGCCTCATCAACTCTCCAAGTCCATAATGGAGATCAAGGTAAATGACCATGCAGCAATCTGCCTGTTCGACTGCGGGAGCACAGAAAGTTTTATACACCCTCGCACAGTGCGTCAATATGCCCTTCCCTTGTGACCCTGGAGCCAGACCATCTCCATGGCCTCGAATTCCCACTCAGTGGAGGTCCTCGGGTGCTGTTTGGTGACGCTGACGGTACAGGGCACAGTCTACGAGCGTTTTCGGCTCCTCGTGCTGCCGCGACTCTGCGCAGCTGTACTGCTGGGGTTAGATTTCCTCAGCCATCATAGGAGCATCACCCTGCAGTATGATGGCCCTTATCCCCCGCTCTCCGTCTGCCAGGCGCCGTCACGGCAGCGCCCCTCGCGCACCACCTGCAGTCTCTCGACCCTCAAGATCACCCCCCCCCCCCCGTTATTTGATAACCTCACCCCGGATGTAGGCCTATAGCCACCAAGAGTAGGCGCTATAGTGCGGATGACTGGGCCTTCATTCGGTCCGAGGTACAACGGCTGCTCCGGGAAGGGATTATCCAGGCCAGCACCAGCCCCTGGAGGGCGCAAGTGGTCGTAGTTAAATCGGGGGAGAAACACCGCATGGTGATTGACGACAGCCAGACCATAAATAGGTATACTCAACTGGATGCGTATCCTCTTCCCCGTATCGTGGACATAGTCAACCGCATCGCGCACTATAGGGTTTTCCCGACGATCGATTTGAAATTGGCTTACCACCAGCTCCCTATCCGCTCGGAGGATCGCCCATATACTGTCTTTGAGGCGGATGGCCGCCTCTACCAGTTCCTCCGAGTCCCCTTTGGTGTCACCAATGGGGTCTCAGTCTTCCAACGGGCCATGGATCAAATGGTAGACCAGCACGGGCTACGGGCCACTTTCCCATATCTGGATAACGTCACCATCTGCGGCCATGACCTGCAGGATCATGATGCCAACCTACAAAAATTCCTTCGTACGGCCACTTTCCTGAACCTCACATATAATGAGGCGAAGTGTGTTTTTCGGACATGCCGCCTCGCCATCCTTGGGTACGTGATCGAAAATGGTGTCCTTGGCCCCGACCCAGCCCGTATGCGTCCCCTTATGCAGCTTCCCCTCCCTACTACCCTCAAAGCACTGAGGAGATGCCTGGGCTTCTTCTCCTATTATGCCCAGTGGGTTCCCCGTTACGCAGATAAAGCCCGTCCGCTCCTAAAATCGACCTCTTTTCCCCTGGCGGAGGAGGCCCGTCGGGCCTTCGACGACATCAAAGCGGACATCGCGAAGGCCGCGATGCACGCTGTGGACGAATCCATCCCATTCCAAGTGGAAAGTGATGCGTCTGACTTTGCCCTAGCTGCCACCCTTAACCAGAGGGGCCGTCCGGTGGCCTTCTTTTCCCGGACCTTACAAGGCCCTGAGATTCGACACTCCTCGGTCGAGAAGGAGGCCCAGGCCATCGTGGAAGCCGTCCGGCACTGGCGCCATTATCTCGCGGGCCAACGATTCACCTTAATTACAGACCAGCGGTCAGTTGCCTTCCTGTTTAACACCAGGCAAAAGGGCAAGATTAAGAATGACAAGATCTTGCAGTGGAGGATTGAACTCTCCACCTACAGATATGACATCATGTACCGGCCCGGAAAGCTCAATGAGCCCCCAGATGCCCTGTCCCGTGGATCATGTGCCAGCACCCAACTAGACCAGCTACAGTCCCTCCATAACGACCTCTTGTCACCCGGGTGTCACCAGATTTTTCCATTTTGTCAAGTCCCGTAACCTGCCCTTCTCCCTTGAGGAAGTCCGGACGATTACCAGGCAATGCAGGGTCTGCGCTGAGTGCAAACCGCAGTTCTACCGGCCAGGTAGGGCGCACCTTGTAAAGGCCACTCGCGCGTTCGAGCGCCTTAGCATTGATTTTAAAGGCCCCCTCCCCTCCTCTAACCGCAATGTTTATTTCCTGAATATCATTGACGAATACTCACATTTCCCTTTTGCCTTCCCCTGCTCGGACATGACCACGGCTACAGTGATTCGGACCCTGAACAAGCTCTTCACCCTGTTCGGCTTCCCAGCCTATGTCCATAGCGATCGTGGGTCCTCTTTCATGAGTGACGAGCTGAGGCAGTACCTGCTTGCCAAAGGCGTTGCCTCCAGCCGCACCACTAGCTATAACCCCAGGGGCAATGGTCAAGTAGAGCGGGAGAACGCAACCATCTGGAAGGCCGTTCTATTAGCGTTACGGTCTAGGGGCCTTCCAGTCAGCCGTTGGCAAGACGTCCTTCCGGACGCACTACATTCCATTAGGTCACTCTTGTGCACAGCGACCAATACGACCCCTCACGAGCGGATATTTTCGTTTCCCAGGAAGTCCTCCTCGGGTACTTCGCTCCCGGATTGGCTGATGTCCCCGGGACCCGTCCTGCTTCGGAAGCATGTCCGGACCCATAAGGCAGATCCCTTGGTCGAGGAGGTCCAACTGCTCCACGCTAATCCTCAATATGCTTACGTAGCGTACCCTGATGGGCGGGAGGACACGGTTTCTGTCCGTGACTTGGCACCCGCGGGTGCCCCTGAGGTCACCACGTCCTTCCGCCCCACGGTCCCTGGTGTCGTCCATTCGGAGACTGCTACGCCTCTTCCTCCCTCAGTCCCTGTTCCCAATGTAGTGTGCCCAGAGCCTGTTGTGGCCCCCTACCCCCCAGCTCCTGTTTCCACTGTTCCCCATACGCCACCAGGGCCACTGCTCACTCCTCTCGCCCCTGTGTACAGCTCGCTTGAGTCGCCGGAGCCGTCGCCACGCAGTACCCGACGACTGGACGGGACGACGGATCGGTCCGCTGCACACCACCTGGCGCCTTCTCTCGCGCTCACTGTACGGAGCCTGGGCCGACATCGCACCCTGCTCCGACGACTCTGCGACCTGCACTACGACGATCGCGACGGCGGATCAAGCCACCGGTTCGTCTGAACTTGTAATATTGTTTCTGCTTCACCCCGTGTTGTTTTTTTAAAAGGAAGGGGTGAATGTGGTGGACCTCAGTTGTGCCTTTGTCCTATATGGACCACCATTGTGTGTGTTTGTCATACCTGGACACATCCCCTTCCAGTTTGGTTCCTCCCCTCGGCACCTAGTATAAAGGTGGCTGTCTCCTCCCCCTTGTTCAGTCCAGGTTGGTTATTTGTTGGGATCTGCTCCTGATTCTGTTGTGAATAAAAGCCTACACTTATATTGGCATATCGGTAGTCTTTCGCCTTATTGATAGCACATCAGTACCCCTAAATCTCTTTGTTCTGCAACTCTCCGCAACGCCCTACCATTAACTGAGTAAGTCCTGCCCTGGTTCAACCTACCAAAATGCATCACCTCGCATTTATCTAAATTAAGCACCATCTGCCATTCGTCGGCCCACTGGCCCAATTGATCAAGATCCTGCTGCAATCCTCGATAACTTTCTTCACTGTCCATTATACCACCAATCTTGGTGCCATCTGCAAACTTACTAACCATGCCTCCTAAATTCTCATCCAAATCATTAATATAAATGACAAATAACGGTGGACCCAGCACCGATCCCTGAGGCACACCGCTGGTCACAGGCCCCCAGTTTGAAAAACAACCACCCTCTGTCTCCTGTCATCAAGCCAATTTTGTTTCCAATTGGCTACCTCACCCTGGATCCCGTGAGATCTAACCTTATGCAACAACCTACCATGCGGTACCTTGTCAAAGGGGGTTGGCGTCTGAAACAAAACCAGAGAATTCTGGTAAAACCCAGTTGGTCTGGCACTACCTGTGGGCCAAAGCTGCAGAGTCTTTCCAGAATTCTTCATTTGTGTTTGTGTTAGAAAGGCTATCTGGAGGACACTGCTATTTTCTGCTGGTTCCTTTCCTTCAGGGAGAGTTGGATCAGTTCTTCAGACCCACTGAAGTATCTGTGGGGCCCATCTTTCTCAATCATGAGTGAGACTGATCATCTGAGGAGTATCCCTGATCCACAATAGTCCCAAAAAGGACAGAGGATTGTAATCCACTTCAGGTATGACCATTCTCTGTTTATTCATTCATGAGGTGCGGCTATCGCTGGCAATGTAAGAAGTCTCACAACACCAGATTAAAGTCCACCAGGTTTATTTGGTAGCACAAGCTTTCGGAGCGTTGCTCCTTCATCAGGTGTGTGAAGAGTTGTGTTCACAGACAGGGCACACATAGATACAGACTCAATTTACAAGATAATGTTTGGAATGTAAGTCTTTAAAGATACAGACAATGCGAGTGGAGAGAGGGTTAAGCACAGGTTAAAGAGGTGTAAATTGTCTCAAGCCAGGACAGTTAGTGAGATTTTGCAAGCCCAGCTAAGTCATGGGGGTTACAGATAGTGTGACATGAACCCAATATCCCGGTTGAGGCCGTCCTCATGTGTACGGAACTTGGCTATCAGTTTTTGCTCGGCGATTCTGCATTGTCATGTGTCATGAAGGCCGCCTTGGAGAACGCTTACCCGAAGATCAGAGGCTGAATGCCCGTGACTGCTGAAGTGTTCCCCGACAGGAAGAGAACGCTCCTGCCTGGTGATTGTCGAGCGGTGTTCATTCATCCGTCCATTCATCAATATATTTACAGTTGGCACTTCACAATAGTTTCAGACCACAAGCCATTGTTCGGTCTATTGAGAAAAGATAAGTCCATGCTGCCAAATCGCCTCTGTAAGGGTGCAGAGATGGCTCTTTCATTATCAGCGTACAGTTTGTGGTAAACCACTGTTAGCTTATTACCTGTATATGTGACATGCCTGGACACATCCCCTGCCGGCCCTGCCCGAGACTCCTCCCCCCCCGGTCCAGATATAAAGGTGACTGCTCCCCACCCCCCCCCCCCCCCACCCCGCCTCAGTCTGGACCAGTTCATCGGCATGGGTGTGCTCCAAGTCTTTTGCTAATAAAAGCCTATTTGTTCTTCCGTTCAAACTAGTCTTTGCTCGATTGATGGTGCATCACAGTTATACGTTTCAGCATCACCCTGGACATGGATATCAAATGCAGTTGCACTCAACTGGTTGCCTTTGCCACCCATCATCATCGGTGCCTCAAGAGGTTGTATTGACACTGAATCTGGCAGCGACCTTGCCAGTCTCAGCTAAACAAATAAAGATGTGGACAGAAAGAGAAACTGTATTCTCAAAAGTTAAGAAGATGGTAATGCAAGGGTGGCGATGTGAGAAGTCAGAGTTGCTGAAATCTTACCAGCACAGAAGGACGGAGATAACCTGTGAAAACGGGGTGTTATTGTGTGGGGGCTAGAGTTATAATCCCGGGGGAGACCACTTTTATTACAGGAATTGCATGACTCCCATCCCGGGCAAAGCAGAATGAAGGCCCGAGCTGTGAATCACGTTTGGTGGCTGGGCATTGAGAAAGAAATTGAAAGAATGGTCAGTCAGTGCCCCAATTGTGAAGCTTAACAGGCCTTGCCACCACCGGCGAGCATGCATCCTTGGGAGCGGCCAGGTAGACCCTGGGTAAGAATCATATCGACTTTGCTGGACAGTTCATGGATCATGTTTCTTATATTAGTCGATGCGCAATCTAAGTTGTTAGATGTGTAGTTAATGGAGTTCACAACAGTCATGGCCACCATTGACAAATTAAGGAAAATTCCAGAAGTTATCGTGTTGGACATTGGCACATCATTCACCGCAAAGGAGTTTCAAAAATGAGTCGAATCAAATGGGATTGGCCATTTGAGGTCAGCACCTTACCACCCAGCCTCCAATTGGCAAGCAGAATGTGCTGGACAGGCAGTCAAGTCGTCAATGAGGAAACCCATCAATTGGCCTCTTCCTCTACCTACAGCCAGCTTTTTGCTGTCTTATAACACCACACCAAGAGGGGGGTCCCACCAGCCGCGCTACCGATGGGACACTGCTTAAGAACATGGGTGGAGGTATTTCCACATTTGGCAGGGAATGTGGAGGTTACGCTAGCCTCTCAGAAGGGCAATCATGATTCTAGGAAAAATGACAGAGTTTCCAAGTTGAGGATTCAGTCGTGGTCAGATACTTTGCAGCAGGACCGGCATGAGTGGTTGGCAAGATCGTGGTTGGAACAGGATTGATCTCCGATGTCAAGTTTGTTGTCTCAAGAAATACGTAGACTATCTGAGGAGGAGAATAGTGACGGACACAAGGGGTCCACAGGCGACCCCTGCTGTATATTCGAAGATGCCAGGATTGGTAACTGGAATCCCGGTTGGAAATGAAGGGTATGAGCAGCTGGCAGTAATGGTAACTGAGGAACCAGCCGCTATCGAGGAGGAACTAGACCTCGGATTGATGCCTTTTGCAGCCACCCGGCCTGATTCTTCAAATCCTAAGGAGCCTACCACAGAACTGAGGCATTCTACCAGGAAGTCACCGGAACAACTAAACTCATGCTGAAATTTTCCCTGGGTTACTCATGTTGCCTTTAAAATTTGTTTGTCTTTGCAAATGATGTTATTTGTTTCCTCCATAGGTGAGTTCAGGAGTTGGGGTGTGGCGGGGGGAAGAATGTGGTCGTGTGACCCCTTTAAGGGGGCGTTCCCTGAGGGCTGTGCGTTTGGACCGGACCTTAAGGGCTTTCAAGGAGGGAAGCTAAGCCAATCGGGAGCGAGGGTGCATTTCCCGGGTCGAGGAGATCCCACAGTTGGAGTCTGGGAGGAGAATTGTAGAATTGCATAGAAGCTTGAGTCTGACCTTGTGTTGTAAAGGCTTATTTATCATTGGCAATAAATCCCTTGTTACTTTGAGCCACATCAAGTTGCCCTTGATTTATTACACTTGGCCTCAAATAACAGAAGAGACATGTGAAGCTGTCCCCTATCTGCCCAGCGTTGTACTTGCTGGAGGGAATCCCATTTCAGTACTCGAGATGTAAATGGCCTCCCTCAACCCCGCAGCACCTTGCACACTCAATGAGTTACCATCCTTCATTCTGGAAGACCCATAGGAGCTGCTGCTGGCCTTTCCTGAGCTGTTATGAATAACGCAGTGAATGATGTATAAAACAGAGAGTCACAAACTGCAGCTGTCCGTGTCTGTAGGTTTGCCCATTCCACAGTGTCAAAGGGGAAAGATCCACCTGTCCATCTGGTCCCCACTCAATATAAGGAAAGTTGAGGTCAATGATCTCACTACAGGGCATCTTTGCAGGAGTTCCTCAGGGGAGTGTCCTCGGTCCAACCATCAATGGCTTCATCATTGACCTTCCCTCCATCATAAGGTCAGGAGTGGGGATGTTCGCCGATGATTGCACAATGTTCAGCACCATTCACGACTCCTCAGATACTGCAGTAGTCCATGTCCAAATGCCACCAGATCTGGACAATATCCAGACTTGGGCTGGCCAGAGACAAGTAACAGTCGTGCCACACAAGGGCCAAGCAAAATCTAACCATTGTCTCTTGACATTCAATTGCATTACCATGGCTGAATTTGCCACTGTCAACATCCTGGGGGTTATCATTGACCAGAAGCTGAGCTGGACTAGTCATACTGTGACGATACCGTGCCTTTAAGAAATGTATTTTAATATGTTTCTCTGCAGGATGTTTAGTCGGCCAGTAGCCAGTATCCTTTATTATTACTGAAGCTGGATAATTGATACCAAGTTGCTTTTAATCTGAACTAATGCAGTGTTCTGTGGTTTTTAATGGTGCCCTGGAATTTCTGAATGGAGCTGGATTTGGGGGTAATTGACAGGTCAGGTGATATGCCCGGGGACATTTATTTTTCACAGAGCATTCCAGGCTTTAGTTTCATTTTCAGAAGCAGCTTGAAGCAGAGAAGCAACAGCAGTTTTTTTTCACTCTCTGGAGTGTGAAGACTGGAAGTCGCCAGAGATTACATTTACCTTGCTGAAGTTTGGCTGTTTTGAGGATATATCCTTCTCTGTAAACAGCTGGCCTGGATTTCATAGAAATCATCATAGAAATCATAGAAACCCTACAGTGCAGAAAGAGGCCATTCAGCCCATCGAGTCTGCACCGACCACAATCCCACCCTACCCCCATATCCCTACATATTTTACCCACTAATCCCTCTAACCTATGCATCTCAGGACACTAAGGGGAAATTTTAGCATGGCCAATCAACCTAACCCGCACATCTTTGGACTGTGGGAGGAAACCGGACTGGAGGAAACCCACGCAGACACGAGGAGAATGTGCAAACTCCACACAGCCGGAAATCGAACCCAGGTCCCTGGAGCTGTGAAGCAGCAGTGCTAACCACTGTGCTACCGTGCCGCCCTGTCCATAGATGTCCATAGATGTTACAAAGCTGAAAATCCAGCCTCATGTGAGTATACTTGTTTTGTGCTAAGTCTGAAGAAGAGTTTATGTCTGTGGGATGGTGCTTAACCTGGAACAACAGAGATAGCTAGCTGTTAGGAGCTATACTGTGTCATGTTGAAGTCCTGTAATTGGTAAAAGCTATGTTAATTATTTTTGTTATATTTTAACTGTGTTCTTAAATAAACTTTGATAAAAGCTTCCTAATGGGTCACTTGAATCATACCTGGAGTGAAACACCTTATGCCCACCCACGCCAAAACAAATGTAAACTTAGGGTCTCGGCCAACTTCACAAAACACCTTGGCGTTTCTGGCCTGGGCCTTAATAATATAAATATTGTGTCTACCAGAGCAGGTTAGAGGCTAGGAATACTCTGGCGAGTAACTCATCTCCTGACTCCCTAAAGCCTGTCCACCATCTACAAGGCACAAGTCAGGAAATCACCAAGGCTCCTTAGGCAGCACCTTCCAAACGCACGACCTCTACCCTAGAAGGACAAGGGTAGATATTGGGGAAGAGTGTACTCTACAGTCACCGTCACTCTGAAGCAGTCTGGGAAGCAGTCCCTTAGTTCTACAGGACTGGGAAGCTGACTACAGCTGAAAGGTAAGAGTTCCTTTTTGACTATTTAGAGGTTAGTCTAGTTGGTGGCGATAGTCAGTAGTCAGTAACTCTGAAGTTAGTAGTCATTTGCTGGAATTCTACCGTCCCGCAAACCACGGAATCGGAGCAGACAATGGAAATATCGCTTGACCTTGGGCAGGAATTTCCGGTCTCGCTCGAGCAAGGCCATAAAATCCCACCCAGTAACTCGATTGTTACTAGTTAGTAACTCTATAGTTAGTAGTCAGTAACTCTGAAGTTAGTAGTCATTTGCTGGAACTCTACCGTCCCGCCCACCACAGAATCGGAGCCGACAATGGAAATATCGCTTGACCTTGGGCGGGAATTCCGGTCTTGGTGGGTAGAAAAGCTCTGGATTGGTGAGAACTGGTTACCTGACAATTACTGGTTAACTCTTTCTTATCCTAACAGAGTTAGAGCAGTAGGATCTTAGCTACAGTTAATTCTTTCATAATCTTAGTGATAAGGAGTAGGAAGTCTCATAATAAGTCTAATAGTCTGTTAATTCTAGTCTAAGTTGTTAATTGTCAATTTAAGAGATGTCCGGAGCGGCCTGCCAAGCGGAATGTGTAGCTTGTCATATGTCATATCCACTTGTCTGGATGGGTGCAGCTCCAACACTCAAGAAACTCAACACCATCCAGGACAAAGCAGCCCCGCTTGATTGGCACCACATCTACAAACATCCACTCCGTCCACCACCGACGCTCAATAGCAAAACTGTGGACTATCTACAACATGCACTGTAGCAATTCACCAAAGATCCTTAGACAGCACCTTCCAAACCATGGCCACTTCCATCTAGAAGGACAAGGGTAGCAGATAAATGGGAAAACCACCACCTGCAAGTTCCCCTCCAAGCCACTCACCATCCTGACTTGGAAATACATCGCCGTTCTTTCACTGTCACTGGGTCAAAATCCTGGAATTCCCTCCCTAACAGCATTGTGGGTCAACCCACAGCACATGGACTGCAGCGATTCAAGAAGGCAGCTCACCCCCACCTTCTCAAGGCAACTGGGGATGGGGCAATAAATGCTGGCCAGTCAGCGACGCCCATGTCCCACAAATGAATTTTTAAAAAATGTGTGCAGTCCTGGACGCTGCCAGTGTCCGAGATGGCCACATGGCCATGGCAGGAAGTGCTCCCAACTGCAGAAGCTGGAGCTCCGGGTTTTGGAGCTTGAGCAGCGGCTGGAGACACTGTGGCATATCGGCGAGGCTGAGAGTTATGTAGACTGCACGTTTAGAGAGGTGCTCACACCGCAGCTCTAAGAAAAGAATGGGTGACCACCAGACAGTCCAGAAAGAACAGGCAGGCAGTGCAGGAGTTGCCTGGATCCCACTTACTAACCGGTATTCTAGTTTGGAAGTTGATGCGGGCGCTGGTACCTCAGAGGAGTACAGTCAGAGCCAAGCTTCTGGCACCGCTAGCGGCTTGGTTATATGGGTGGGGGGGGGGGGGGGGGTGGGGGGGGTTGGGGGGTGTTGGGGTGGGGCAGAAGGGGGGTGTAAGAGCAATAGAGATAAGGGACTCTTTAGTTGGGGGAGTAGACAGGCCTTTCTGCGGCCAAAGATGTGACTCCAGGATGGTGTGTTGCCTCCCTGATGCTAGGGTCAGGGATGTCACTGAACGGCTGCAGGGCATCCTGAAAGGAGAGGGCGTACGGCCAGAGATCCTGGTCCACATCGGTATCATTGACAGAGGTAAGAAGAAGGATGAGGTCCTGCAATCAGAATATAAGGAATTAGGCAAGAGGTTAAAAAGCAGGGCCTCAAGGGTGGTAATCTCTGGATTACTCCTGGTGCCCTGCACTAGTGAGAGTAGGAACAGGGTAGGGCAGATGAATGCGTGGCTGAGGAGCTGGTGCAGGGGGCCAGGTTTCAGATTATTGGAGCATTGGGAACTCTTCTGGGGCAGAGGTGACCTGCACTAGAGGGTCAGGTTACACCGAACTGGAGGGGACAAATGTACTGGTGGAGAGATTTGCTAAAGCTACTTGGGAGGGTTTAAACTGGTCTGGCGAGGGTTTGGGGGAGGGGTGGGTGGAACCCTAAAGAGTAGTGAGACAAAAGGGGATATTGAGGCTAATACAGAATTTAAAGAGAGCAAAGTTAAATAGACAAGGCTGGCATGAGCATGGCAGGGAACGAGAGGGAAGACTGATGAATTAAACTGTATTTATTTCAATGCAAGAGGCCTGACTGGTAAGGCCGATGAACTCAAGGCATGGGTGGGTACATGTGACTGGGATATCATGGCAATAACTGAAACATGGCTGAGGGAGGGACAGGACTGGCAGATCAATGTTCTGGGGTACAGATGCTATAGGAAGGGTGGAAGGGGAGGAAAGAGAGGAGGGGGAGTTGTGCATCACGGCAGCACTTAGAGAGGATATTCCTGAGGGATCGTCCAGTGAGGCGATATGGTTGGAACTGAGAAACAAGAAGGGAGAGATCACTTTGATGGGATTGTACTATAGGCCCCCCAAATAGTCAGCGGGAAATTGAAGAGCAAATATCACAGATAGCTGCCAGAATGATAAGGTTGTAATCATGGGGGAATTTCACTTTCCAAACATAGACTGGGGCTGCCATTGTGTTAACAGCTTAAATGGGAGGAATTTGTCAAGTGTGTTCAGGAAAAAATTCTCAATCAATATGTACCAGAGAAGGGGCAAAACTCGACCTCCCCTTGGGAAATAAGGCAGAGCAAATGTCTGAAGTGTTCGTGAGGGGTCACTTTGGGACCAGTGACTATTAGTTTTAAGATAGTTATGGAAAAGGATAGGTCTGGTCCATAAGTGAAAAGTTCTAAATTGGGGAAAGGCCAGTTTTGATGGTATTAAACAGGAACTTTCAAAAGCTGATTGGGGGAGGCTGTTTGCGGGTAAAGGAGCGTCTGGCAAATGGGAGGCTTTCAAAAGCGGAATAACAGGAGTTCAAGGTCAGCATGTTCCTGTTAGTGTGAAGGGCGAGGTTGGCAGGAGTAGGGGTCACTGGATGACTCGAGATATTGAGGCACTGGTCAATAAAACGAAGGAAGCAGATTTAAAGTCTTTTTATTAGTCACAAGTAAGGCTTACATTAACACTGTAATGAAGTTACTGTGAAATTCCCCGAGTCGCCACAGTCCGGCGCCTGTTCAGGCCAATGCACCCTAACCAGCACGTCTTTCAGAATGTGGGAAGAAACCGGAGCACCCGGAAGAAACCCACGCAGACACGGTGAGAACATGCAGACTCCACACAGACAGTGACCCAAGCTGGGAATCGAACCTGGGCCCCTGGCGCTGTGAAGCAGCAGCGCTAACCACTGTGTGACCGTGCCGCCTATGGCCAGGCAGCTGGGGTCAAGTGAATCCCTTGAGGAGTATCGGGGGTATCGGAGTAAAGTAAGAGGGAAATCAGGAAGGCAAAAAGGGGACATGAGATAGCTTTGGCAGATAAGGCAAAGGAGAATCCAAAGAGAGTCTATAAGTATATTAAGGGCAAAAGATCAATGAGGTTGTCTACGTGTGGAGCCACAGGAGATGGGTGAGACCCTAAACAAATATTTCTTTGTGTTAGCTTTTATTAACAGGGGGTTGGAGTTTAAGAGCCGTGGGGTTACGCTGCAACTGTACAGGACCTTGGTGAGACCACATTTGGAATATTGTGTGCAGTTCTGGTCACCTCACTATAAGAAGGATGTGGAAGCGCTGGAAAGAGTGCGGAGGAGATTTACCAGGATGCTGCCTGGTTTGGAGGGTAGGTCTTATGAGGAAAGGTTGAGGGAGCTCGGGCTGTTCTCTCTGGAGCGGAGGAGGTTGAGGGGAGACTTAATAGAGGTTTATAAAATGATGAAGGGGATAGATAGAGTGAACGTTCAAAGACTATTTCCTCGGGTGGATGGAGCTATTACAAGGGGGCATGACTATAGGGTTCATGGTGGGAGATATAGGAAGGATGTCCGAGGTAGGTTCTTTACTCAGGGAGTGGTTGGGGTGTGGAATGGACTGCCTGCAGTGATAGTGGAGTCAGACATTTTAGGAATATTTAAGCGGATATTGGATAGGCACATGGAGCACACCAGGATGATAGGGAGTGGGATAGCTTGATCTTGGTTTCAGAGAAAGCTCGGCACAACATCGTGGGCCGAAGGGCCTGTTCTGTGCTGTACTGTTCTATGTTCTATGTTCTTGTCAGTATTTACCGTGGAGAAAGACATGGAAGCTAGGAAATTGGGGGAAGTAAATAGTGATGTCTTGAAAAGCGTCCACATTACAGTAGAGGAGGTGCTGGAGGCCTTAAAATGCATAAAGGTAGATAAATCCCTGGGACCTTTGTCCATAGATCGCTGAAGGCAGAAAATCAGGTTAATAGGGCGGTGAAAAAGACATATGGCACACCCGCCTTTATCAATCGGGGTATAGATTACAGAAGCAGAGAGATCATGATGGAGTTGTTTGGAACTTTGGTGAGGCCACAGCTGGAGCACTGTGTGCAGTTCTAGTCGCCATGTTATCGGAAGGATGTGATTGCACTGGAGGGAGTGCAGAGGAGATTCACCAGGATGCTGCCAGGGACGGAGCATTTAAACTATGAAGAGAGGTTGGATAGACTTGGGTTGTTTTCGTTGGTAAGAAGTCTAACAACACCAGGTTAAAGTCCAACAGGTTTATTTGGTAGCAAAAGCCACGAGCTTTCGGAACAGGCTGTTCCTTCGTCAGGTGGGTGGGAGTTCTGATCACAAACAGGGCACAAAGACACCAACTCAATTTACATGAATAATGATTGGAATGTGAGTCTTTACAGCTAATCAAGTCTTAAAGGTACAGACAATTGTTTTTGTTGAAGCAGAGAAGACTGAGGGGCGACCTGATTGAGGTGTTCAAGATTATGAGGGGCATGGACAGGGTGGATAGGGAGAGCTGTTCCCCTTAGTTGAAGGGTCAGCTATGAGGGGACACAAGTTAAAAGTGAGCGGTGGGAGGTTTAGGGGGTATTTGAGGAAAATCATTTTTACCCAGAGGGTGGTGAGGTCTGAAATGCGCTGCCTGGGAGGGTGGTGGAGGCGGGACACCTCACATCCTTTAAAAAGTACCTGGGTGAGTACTTGGCACGCCAGAACATTCAAGGCTATGGGCCAAGTGCTGGCAAGTGGGATTAGGTGGGCAGGTCAGGGCCTTCCATGCGTTGGTGCAGACTCGATGGGCCAAAGGGCCTCTTCTGCACTGCAGGATTCTGTGATTTTGTGATTCTGTGACCCGATCAAGTGTATCCCAAGACATTGTGAGAAGCTCAGGAAGAAATTGCGGGGCTCCCAGCGTAGATATTTAAATCATGGTGTTAAGGGTAAAATCCCGGCATGGATAGAGGATTGGCTGACTGGCAGAAGGCAGAGAGTGGAGATAAAGGGGTCTTTTTCAGGATGGCAGCCGGTGACTTGTGGTGTGCCTCGTGGTCGATGCTGGGACCACAGCTTTTCACAATTTGGAGGAAGGAACTGAAGACACTGTTGCTAAGTTTGCAGATGATACAAAGATACGTAGAGAGACAGGTAGTATTGAGGAAGCAGGGGGGCTGCAGAAGGACTTGGACAGGTTAGGAGAGTGGGCAAAGAAGTGGCAGATGGAATACAATGTGGAAAAGTGTGAGGTTATGCACTTTGGAAGGAGGAATGGAGGCATAGACTATTCTCTAAATGGGAAAATGCTTAGGAAATGGGAAACACAAAGGGACTTGGGAATCATTGTTCAAGATTCTCTTAAGGTTAACGTGCAGGTTCAGTTGGCAGTTAGGAAGGCAAATGCAATGTGAGCATTCATGTCGAGAGGGCTAGAATACAAGAACAGGGATGTACTCCTGAGGCTGTATAAGGCTCTGGTCAGACCCCATTTGGAGTATTGTGAGCAGATTTGGGCCCCATATGTAAGGAAGGATGTGCTGGCCTTGGAAAGGGTCCAGAATGGGCTCACAAGAATGATCCTTGGAATAAAGAGCTTGTCGTATGAGGAACGGTTGAGGACTCTGGGTCTGTACTCATTGGAGATTAGAAGGATGAGGAGGGGGCAGGGGGGGTGGGGGGAATCTTATTGAAACATGCAGGATACTGCGAGGCCTGGATAGAGTGGACATGGAGAGGATGTTTCTACTAGTAGGAAAAACTAGAACCAGAGGGCCCAACCTCAGGCTAAAGGGACGATCCTTTAAAACAGAGATGAGGAGGAATTTCTTCAGCCAGAGGGTGATGAATTTGTGGAACCCTTTGCTGCAGGCCATTGAGTGTCTTTAAGACATAGATAGATAGGTTCTTGATTAATAAGGGGATCAGGGGTTATGGGGAAAAGGCAGGAGAATGGGGATGAGAAAAATATCAGCCATGATTGAATGGCGCAGCAGACTCGATGGGCCGAGCGGCCTAACTCTGCTCCTACGTCTTATGGTCTTATGAGATATATGAATCATCGACAGCCACAAGTGAAGACTGGAGGGAGGCAAGTGTTGTGCCATTGTTTAAGAAAGGTGACAGGGAAAAGCCAGGGATCTACAGACCATTGAGCGTAACATCAGTGGTGGGTAAGTTGTTGGAGGGGATTCTGAGAGATCGGATCTACATGCATTTGCAAAGGCAAGGACTGATTAGGGACAGTCAGCATGTCTGCGAGCGTGGGAAATTGTGTCTGACAAATTTGATACTTTTTTGAAGGGGTGACCATGAAAGTCGATGAGGGCAGTGCATAGACATTGTCTACATGGACTTTAGCAAGGCCTTCAACAAGGTACCCCACATGATAGGCTAGTCAGTAAGGTTAGATCACATGGGATTCAGGGAGTACTAGCCAATTGGATACAAAATTGGCTTGCTGGTAGGAAACAGAGGGTGGTGGTAGAGGGTTGTTTTTCAGACCGGAGGCCTGCGACCACCGGTGTGCCACAGCAATTGGTGCTGGGTCCACTGTTGTTTGTCATTTGGATGAGAATATAGGAGGCATGGTTAGTAAGTTTGCAGATGACACCAAAATTGGTGGTGTAGTGGACAGTGAAGAAGGTTATCTAAGATTACAATGTAATCTTGATCAACTGGGCCAGTGACTGGAGAAATGGCAGATGGAGTTTTATTCAGATAAATGCGAGGTGTTGCATTTTGCTGAGACAAACCAGGGCAGGACTTACACAGTTAATGGTAGGGCCCTGGGGAGTCGAACAGAGAGACCTCAGGGTGCAGGTACATAGCTCCTTGAAAGTGTTGTCACAGGTAGACAGGGTGGTGAAGGTGGTGTTTGGCACACTTGCCTTCATTGGTCAGAGCATTGGGTACAGGAGTTGGGACATTATGTTACAACTGTACAAGACACTGTTAAGGCCACATTCGGAGTCCTACGTACAATTCTGATCACCCTGCTATAGGAAGGATGTTATTAAACTGGAAAGGGTTCAAAAATAATTTACAAGTATGTTACGGGGACTGGAAGGTTTGAACTATAAAGGAGAGGCTGAATCGGAAGGAGATTTTTCCCTGGAGCATAGGAGGATGAGGGGTGACCTTAGAGGTTTATAAAATCATGAGGGGCATAGATAAAGTGAATAGCCAAGGTCTTTCCCCAGGGAGTCCAAAACTAGAGGTCATAGGTTTAAGGTGAGAGGGGAAAGATTTAAAGGGGACCTGAGGGGCAACCTTTTCACAGAGGGTGATGTGTGTATGGAATGGGCTGCCAGAGGCGGGTACAATTACAACATTTAAAAGACATTTGGATAGGTACATGGATGGGAAAGGTTTAGAGGGATATGGGCCAAACGCAGGCAAATGGGACCAGATCAGTTTAAGAAATGTGGTCGGCATGGATGATTTGGGCCGAAGGGCCTGTTTTTGTGCCGTAAATCTCTATGCCTCTAACTCCCTCCCTTACTTCCAGGAACTCACTCCCTCACTCAGTAACTCCCTCCTCACTCAGTAACTCACTCCCTCAATCAGTAACTCCCTCTCTCACTCAGTAACTCACACCCTCACTCAGTAACTCCCTCCCTTATTCAGTAACTCACTCCCTCACTCAGTAACTCACACCCTCACTCAGTAACTCGCTCCCTCACTCAGTAACTCGCTCCCTCACTCAGTAACTCCCTCCCTCACTCAGTAAATCCCTCACTCAGTAACTCACACCCTCACTCAGTAACTCCCTCCCTTATTCAGTAACTCACACCCTCACTCAGTAACTCCCTCCCTCACTCAGTAACTCCCTCCCTCACTCAGTAACTCCCTCCCTCTCAGTAACTCCCTCCCTCACTCATTAACTCACTCCCTCACTCTCAGTAACTCACTCCCTCACACAATAACAACCTCCCTCACACCGTATATCACTCACTCAGTAACTCGCTCTTTCTCAAGTTCAGTATCCCCTTGTGTCAAGGTGCTATTGCATTGAAAGTTCTTTCTATTATTAACTGATCTTGTCCTTTAATCAGAGTAAAGATGTGGTGTTAGTTAAAGGATGTATGCCCAATCTGTCACTCACTTTCTACATCACTAACCGTTTGTTCAGGGTGGGAATGGTGTCTTACAGTCACCTGGTATCTATTTGCAATGTTACAGCGTCAAGGGTCTTCCAGATTCACTCACTCCCCTGGTAGTCATCAGCGAAGGACATCTTCCCCTCAAAGCTTTCTTTAGCTCTGCCATAGTTCCATAATTAGGATAAATGGCCGTTGATGTGAGAAGTATTTAAAATGAATTCATATCTGGAACTCATTTCCTGAAAGTGTAATGGAAGCAGATGGAATCGAATTCAATAATTCCCTTTCCAAAGGGAATTGGATAGAAACCTTGCGGAGGGAAGGAAATAGACAGGGCTCCGGAGAAACATCAGGGCATGGCACTGATTGGATAGTTCTTGAGATGTGTTGGCACAAACATACTGGGCTCCATGGCTCCTTCTGTGTTGTATTGTTGAATGATCTGCCTTATCTGTTCCTTGGTGCTGCATGGACATGTCCACAGTGCTGACTGTGGGTGCCACCTACTGCCAGGTACACGGCCCACAGCGTCTCTGTGCAAACACGTGAGGACATCGACCTTACAAAGCAGTGCTCCCATTTAGCGATCCATCCAACATGGGGATTGTGCCTCCTGTCACTTGATTCGCCCCCACTTTGGTTTTGGCATGTCTGTGTTGTGCCAACTATGCCTGTTGCCCAGAGCCACTCTTGATTCATTGGAGAGTTGGCATCACGTCTGCTGAGCTCATACAGCCCTGACCCAGCCTCTGATTCTTTCTGCCTCTGCCCCGATTAACTCCCTGCTGGAAAGATTCATGGTCGGCTTTCCTGCTCCGACCCCCAATCGGGGTCCTTATGTGGGCAATTAATGTCGACTTAAGACCCTCATCCTGCCCCTGCAAGTATTCACCCAGTGGCAAGGGATGGGGGTGGGGATGCATGGGGATGGGGTCTGGGGGCACAGGGGGTGGGGGGTGTGGGGGTGGGCAAGGGGTCTCCTACCATGTGTGAGACCCAAAAAGCAAACCCAGTTGGGTCATTTTCAGGCTGGGGTGGGGGAGTGGGGGTGGGGTGACACGCATTCAAAATTATTGAGTGACTGACTGAGGAAGTGACAAAGATGTTGATGAGGGTAGGGCAGTGGATGTTGTCCACATGGACTTCAGTAAGGCCTTTGGAAAGTGAAGTCGCATGGGATCAGTGGTGAGCTGGCAAGATGGATACAGAATTGGCTTGGTCATAGAAGACAGAGGGTAGCAGTGGAAGGGTGCGTTTCTGAATGGAGGGCTGTGACAAGTGGCGTTCCTCAGGGATCAGTGCTGGGACCTTTGCTGTTTGTAATATATATAAATGATTTGGAGGAAAATGTAACTGGTTTAATTAGTAAGTTTGCAGACAACACAAAGGTTGGTGGAATTCCAGATAGCGATGAGGACCATCAGAGGATACAGCAAGATGTAGATCAGTTGGAGACTTGGGCGGAGAGATGGCAGAAGGAGTTTAATCCGGACAAATGTGAGGTAATGCATTTTGGAAGGTCTAATACAGATGGGAAATATACAGTGAATGGCAGAACCCTCAAGAGTATTGATAGGCAGAGGGATCTGGGTGTACAGGTACAGAAGTCACTGAAAGTGGCAACACAGATGGAGAAGGTAGTCAAGAAGGCATACGGCATGCTTGCCTTCATCGGCTGGGGCATTGAGTATAAAAGTTGGCAAGTCATGTTGCAGCTTTATAGAACCTTAGTTAGGCCACATTTGGAATATAGTGTTTAATTCTGGTCGCCACACTACCAGAAGGATGTGGAGGTTTTGGAGAGGGTACAGAAAAGATTTACCAGGATGTTGCCTGGTATGGAGGGCATTGGCTATGAGGAGAGGTTTGAGAAACTTTGTTAGTTCCCACTGGAACGATGGAGGTTGAGGGGGGTGACCTGATAGAAGTCTACAAGATTGTGAGGGGCATGGACAGAGCGGATAGTCAGAAGCTTTTTCCCAGGGTGGAGGAGTCAATTACTCGGGGGCTTAGTTCTAAGGTGTGAGGGGCAAGGTTTAAAGGAGGTGTACAAGGCAAGTTTTTTACACAGAGGGTGGTGGGTGCCTAGAACTCACTGCCAGGGGAGGTAGTGGAAGCGGATACGATAGTGAGTTTTAAGGGGCGTCTGGACAAATACATGAATAGGATGGGAATGGAGGGATATGGTCCCCGGAAGGGTAGGGGGTTTTAGTTCAGTCGGGCAGCATGGCCGGTGCAGGCTTGGAGGGCCGAAGGGCCTGTTCCTGTGCTGTAATTTTCTTTGTTCTTCTTTGACTGAGGCACCACACATCCGGAAGGGAGAACCACATCCTTGCCCTAGCCGTCGATCACCCTCTCCCCTGTGATCCTGCCCCCTCCCCCACGACTCCCTCCTGCCATCACACACTGATCACCTGGGTTCCTCAGAGATGCGGGGTGGGAGTGGGGATTCGGGGAGGGCGGGACTTCCACTCCTTGGGGTCCTTGATCATGGCGAGGGCCTGATGCTGAACAGAGGCGGCACAATGGTTAACACTGCTGCCTCACAGTGCCAGGAACCCAGGTTCGATTCCCAGCTTGGGTCACTAGCTGTGTGGAGTTTGCACGTTCTCCCCATGTCTGCATGGGTTTCCTCCGGGTGCTCCGGTTTCCTCCCACAGTCCAAAAATGTGCGGGTTAGGTGGCTTGGCCGTGCTAAATTGCCCCTTAGTGTTAGGGGGACTAGTTAGGGTAAGTGCAGGGGGTTATGGGGATAGGGTCTGGTTGGGATTGTGGTCAGTGCAGACTCATTGGGCCGAATGGCCTCCTTCTGCACTGTAGGGATTCTATGATTCTATGAATTAAATGCCTGATTGGCACATGATACGGGCGGGTCATCCCATAAGAGGCAAGGTAGGGCTCTCACTGGCTTTCTATTGGACAGAAGCCTGAGAGCCTTGTCTCAGTGGCCCACACGGTGACATTCTCAATATTGCTGTGCTTAACTCCCCACGACCATTCGTGTGAAAATTCACCTCCTTAGCAACAGAAACACACACAGACGTCGGTACAGAGAGTTGACAGTTTTATTATACATCCCACACAGAATTTCACATTCTCAATGTCTCCACTTCTAACTGCTTTCCACCATTAATAACCTGGCTCGGGGAGTCAATGGGAGGAGCGGTATTGGGCGTAGGGCCGGGAGAGAATTCCCCGACTTGTACATCCTGAACAATCTGCACAACAAGAAGGTGATGAGTTCAGTCGATCGGGATCGGATCGGATTCCAGTTCACGGAGCGGATCTTGGGATCGTTACAATTGAGTCAAACTGGACAAGAAACCTGGAAGACATGATTGATCACAACGGCTGGTGGGGCGGGGGGTGGGGGGGGGGGGGGCGGTGCAGAAGGTGGGCTGGATGAGTCAAGGCTGTTACTGTTACCCAGGAGACGTTCCCCACCACCCACCCCCCCAACTATGTCATAACGTTTCTGGAAATCTGGCTGAAAACAGAGGAAGAAGTTTAACAACACCAGGTTAAAGTCCAACAGGTTTATTTGGTAGCAAAAGCCACACAAGCTTTCGGAGCTCCAAGCCCGCCGCTCCAACGCCGGCGTCTCCACATCATGAAAACCGAGGAGCAGGAGTCGGCCATTCAGCCCATTGAGCCTGCTCTACCCGTCAGTAGGACCGTGGCTGGTCTGATTGTGACCTTAATCCTCTTTCCTGCCTGCTCCCCATAACCCTCGACCCTCCCCATCATTTCAAAATCTGTCTAACTCAACCTTGAATAAATGCAATGACCCTCCTCCCCCTCAACTGCTCCCTGGGGGAGAGGATTCTGAACATGAACGACCCTCTGAAATTCCTGCTCCTCTCCATCTGAAATGAGAGGCCCCTTAGTTTCAAACTGTGCCCCTAGTTCTAGATTCCCCCACAAGGGGAAACAACCTCTCAGCCTCGACCCTGTCAAGTCCCCCTCAGAATCCTGTGTTTCAATAAGATCACCTCACATTCTTCTCAACTCCAATCAGTGTGGGCCCAACCTGCTCCACCTCTCCTCGTAAGACAAATCCCTTCATCCCAGGAATCAGTTCATCGAGGTTCACTATGAACTGCCTCCAATGTAAGTATATCCCTCCCTCAATAAAGAGAGCAGACCTGTACATCCTACTCCAGGTGTGGTCTCACCAATGCCCAATACAGCTGTCGAAAGATTTTTATACCCCTGCTTGTATTCCTTCCCTCTCGCAATGAAGTCCAGCATTTTATTTGCCTTCCTAATTACTTACTGTATCTGCATGCTAGCTTTTTGTGATTCATGTACAAGGTCACCCAGATCCCTCTGTACTGCCACATTCTGCAGTCTCTCTCCATTTCAATAATTTGCTGCTTTTTTAAACTTCCCACCCAACTGGACAACCTCACATTTTCCCACATTATACTCCGTGTGTCCCACCCAATCATGAACCCACCGACACCCCTTTGCAAGATGCCAAGCTGATGAAAATGCCAGCGATCCAGCGAGATTCCAGAGTGGGAGTGGGAACAGGTCTGGGGAATTCTCCTGGTCTTTCTCAGCCAGGAGATTTCCCACTCCCCTAAAATTTTCCCTGTTTGCTATTTCGAGGCAAGCTGGAGACGTAACATTAGGTAGCCATGCCAACCAGTTAGCTCTCCCTCCAAGAGCCACTCCCCTCCAACTGCCTCCCTCCACCACCCCCTCCACACAATAGCCCCTCCCTCCAACAGCCCCTCCCTCCACCAGCCCCTCCATCCACCAGCCTCTCCATCCAATAGCCGCTCCATCCACCAGCCTCTCCATCCAATAGCCGCTCCATCCACCAGCCTCTCCATCCAGTAGCCCCTCCCTCCATCAGCCCCACCCTCCACCAACCTCTCCATCCAATAGCCCCCCCATCTACCAGCCTCTCCATCCAGTAGCCCCGCCCTCCAACAGCCCCTCCCTCCACCAGCCCCTCCATCCACCAGCCTCTCCATCCAATAGCCCCTCCATCCACCAGCCCCTCCACCCAATAGCCCCTCCATCCACCAGCCCCTCCATCCAGTAGCCCCTCCCTCCACCAGCCTCTCCCTCCACCAATCCCTCCCTCCACCAGCCCCTCCCTCCACCAGCCCCTCCCTCCACCAGCCCCTCCTTCCACCAGCCCCTCCCTCCACCAGCCTCTCCATCCAATAGCCCCTCCATCCACCAGCCTCTCCATCCAGTAGCCCCGCCCTCCACCAGCCCATCCCTTCATCAGCCCCGCCCTCCATCAGCCCCGCCCTCCACCAACCTCTCCCTCCACCAGCCCCTCCATCCACCAATCGTGTGTCCCCCCCCTCCCATATAATGAATGAGGTTTCTCCTGATCTCCCCTCTTCACACCAGTAGAAGCTCCTGGAATGAAGAACTCTCATGCCATTGGCCATTGTGAGTGGCAGCCATTTTTGAGGTGGGCTGAATTAGCTGCCTGTTGGGGTTGGATTTTGCTGATTGCTTGGGGTGGGGGGTGGTGTGGTGGGGGGGGCAGAGGGGGTGGGGGGGGGAGTGGGGGGCAGAGGGGGGGCAGGGGGGGGTGGCGGGGGGGGCAGGGGGGGTGGAGGGGGCAGAGGGGAGGGCAGAGGGGGTGGGGGGGCAGAGGGGGAGGGGGGGGCAGAGAGGGGGGGCAGGGGGGGGTGGCGGGGGGGGCAGGGGGGGTGGAGGGGGCAGAGGGGGTGGGGGGGCAGAGGGGGAGGGGGGGGCAGAGGGGGAGGGGGGGCGGGGGGCAGAGAGGGGGGGGGGCAGAGGGAGAGGCCGTGATCACTTGATGTTTTCTGCAGACTGTCAAGATGAGGTCAAAGTTGTGAAAGCCCTCAGCCAATACCTGACCTGCAGCTCTGAACTACTGCAATGTCATTGGCTGTTCAATTCCAACGGTGCACAGCGCGACTGAGAGAAAGGGAGAACTCCTTCTCGGCTTGGTTATCCAGGGAGCGGAATTCCTGGCTGTCTCCACAGACGGAGACAAAGTCCATCCCATCAACACAATGTAGATGGGAGAGTTTGGTGTGACCCACATCAATGTCCAGGTAGTGCCGTGCTAAAATTGCCCCTTAGTCTCCTGGGGTGGTAGGTTGAAGGGATTAGCAGGGTAAATATGGGGATAGGGCCTGGGCAGGATTGTTGTTGGTGCAGACTCGATGGGCCGAATGGCCTCCTTCTGCACTCTCGGGATTCTATGAGATCTCTGCAGGATTCCAGCTCTGATCAAATGGCCAAAATCCCGACATTTCCTGCTCTGGATGTCACTTTTTAGGGCACTGTTTTTGCTCTCGCAAATTTCAAACACCTCTTCATTCACCTTATGGTCTGTCTACGGAGCATCTGAGAATCCTCATTTCTATTCTCTTCCACGGATCTTCACTGATTCTTTGGCTTTCTGAGGCGGACGTTAAGTGGTTAGAATAGAGAATAAATATTGAGGAGCTGTTTCCAAGCTTGAGTTTGATTGTTGTCAACACATCCCCACCTTCAAGATATTACTCTGTCCTTCTTCTGATTTTGACATCACATCTGCCAACCTCTGGTTATTATTTATTTTAAACACACAAAGGTATTGACTTGTTCCAGTGTGACATCATCCAAGTCAATCTTCAGTCTAGTTCTTTCCAATGTGCTCCTCCTGGCCAACATTGTTCTGGTGTTTGGAATCGGTCCAAATTCTAAACTCTGGATTTTACTTGGTCTGAGAGATTTTCTGGGGCTTTTCCTCTTACTTGCCCCCCACTTCTCGCCACCCCCCCCTCAATACAAACCCCTGCCCCCGGTTCAATTCCTGCATTTTGACAGAATGCCAGTTGGTTTCCACAGTGGGTGACGCCCCCCTTGGCTGACCTGCCAGGCTCCCCCCAAAGACAGGGCAATGGGTGAGATTGTCAGGCTTCCCTTCAGCGTTTTTCTTAGCGGTGGGAGGTTGTGTGCCACTCTCTGGCGGTGGGGTTCTCTGGTCCCGCCGTTGTCAATGGGAATTCCCATTGAAGCCCCCCAGCCCCCATCACGCTGCCGGGAAACCCACGGCAGTGGGTGGGTGGAACCGCCGGTGTGACCAGAGAATCCCGTGGGTGTGAATGGGTGGAGCATTCCGTAAATTAACACCGCCCCAACCCCTACCCCTCAACCTGCCCTGATAACTGTCAATTGACTTCCAATGTCAATTCCAAATCCCATCATCACTGACCAGCCCAAAGTTAGAAGAGCACTTACGTGACATCACGCTCGGGGTGGCTCCGCCTGGCAACTCAAAAGAAACAGCAATACCTCCCCCACCAACCCTCCACCACCTTCCCAACCCCAAACCCACCCCCCACTTCACCCCCAGCCCCCGTCAGGAAGAGAGCTTCAGTCTATCGCCCTGGCACCCACAACAACTTTTTATTGGATTCGCCTCAGGTATAAGGGACGTTGGGAGAAGTAGAGCCATGACTCCAAATAAACCCCACCACCCAATTAGGAATAAGTCCTCTGCCCACATCAGACACATTGGTGCAGAAGGTCGGTGCTTCCCAGTGCTGACTGACGATGAACCCAATTGTCAGAACTCCAGTTGCCATGGTAACTAGCATCCAGTGATGGTGTCACATCAATCCCCCATCATTGGAAGGACACAGGATAATTTGCACTTCTGTACAAACAGTTTGGTGATTTCTACAATCTAGACTTCCACAAATCATAACCCAACAGTCCGTAGATAAGAGTACAGATCTTTAGTCCAATAAAAATATACATTATCCATTTGTTAATTTTTTTTTGCTGTGTGTTGTTCAAAGGCCACCACAAAAAGTACGCTTTACGATCCAACCTTTGGTGCCAAACCGCCTCCCCACTTGTCCAATCACATGCTGGGTTTGGAGATTGAAACTCCAATGGGCAGTCTATCAGTGCCAGGTGCCTGAATGGGGATGATTGGTTGGGCGCGTGCTCACTCACCGCTTGATGCCACCAATAGATTGGTGCAGGAAGTGGCGCAGGTGGGTGGACCCTGCCAAGTGGCAGCAATGTAGTAGCTTAGATACAAAGGTGTCATACACAGGGCGTATAGCGTGTGAAGGAAGGAGGCTCAGTTGGTGTACAAGGGGAGATTCCATCCCTGCACAAGGGGAGATTCTGTCCTGTACAAGGGGAGATTCCATCTCTGTACAAGGGGAGATTCCGTCCCTGCACAAGGGGAGATTCTGTCCTGTACAAGGGGAGATTCCATCTCTGTACAAGGAGAGATTCCGTCCCTGTACAAGGGGAGATTCTGTCCTGTACAAGGGGAGATTCCATCTCTGTACAAGGGGAGATTCTGTCCTGTACAAGGGGAGATTCCATCCCTGTACAAGGGGAGATTCTGTCCTGTACAAGGGGAGATTCCATCTCTGTACAAGGGGAGATTCTGTCTCTGCACAAGGGGAGATTCCATCTCTGCATTAGGGGAGATTCTGTCTCTGTACAAGGGGAGATTCCATCTCTGCATTAGGGGAGATCCTGTCTCTGTACTAAGGGAGAGTTGGCCCTGTACAAGGGGAGATTCTGTCCTGTACAAGGGGAGATTCCGTCCCTGTACAAGGGGAGATTCCGTCCCTGTACAAGGGGAGATTCTGTCCTGGACAAGGGGAGATTCCATCTCTGTACAAGGGGAGATTCTGTCTCTGCACAAGGGGAGATTCTGTCTCTGCACAAGGGGAGATTCTGTCCTGTACAAGGGGAGATTCCATCTCTGTACAAGGGGAGATTCTGTCCTGTACAAGGGGAGATTCTGTTTCTGCACAAGGGGAGATTCCATCTCTGTACAAGGGGAGATTCTGTTTCTGCACAAGGGGAGATTCCATCTCTGCATTAGGGGAGATTCTGTCTCTGTACAAGGGGAGATTCTGGCCTGTACAAGGGGAGATTCCATCTCTGTACAAGGGGAGATTCTGTCTCTGCACAAGGGGAGATTCCATCTCTGCACTAGGGGAGATTCTGCCTCTGTATTAAGGGAGAGTTGGCCCTGTACAAGGGGAGATTCTGTCTCTGTACTAAGGGAGAGTTGGCCCTGTACAAAGGGAGATTCTGTCTCTGTACAAGGGGAGATTCTGTACAAGGGGAGACCCTCTCTCTGTCCAAGGGGAGATTCTGTGTATTTACAAGGGGAGATCTGGACATGGGGACATTGTGTACAAGGGGAGATTCTGTACAAGGGAAGATTCTGTACAAGGGGAGACCCTACCTGTGTACAAGGGGAGACTCTCTCACTCTGTACAAAGGGAGATTCTGTGTATTTACAAGGGGAGATTCTGTGTATTTACAAGGGGAGATCTGTACAAGGGAAGATTCTGTACAAGGGGAGACCCTCCCTGTGTACAATGGGAGACTCTCTCACTCCGTACAAGGGGAGTTTCTGTGTATTTACAAGGGGAGATTCTGTACAAGGGGAGACCCTCTCTCTGCACAAGAGGAGATTCTGTGTATTTACAAGGGGAGTTCTGTACATGGGGAGATTGTGTACAAGGGGAGATTGTGTACAAGGGGAGACCCTCCCTGTGTACAAGGGGAGACCCTCCCTGTGTACAATGGGAGACTCTCTGTCTCTGTACAAGGGGAGATTCTGTGTATTTACGAGGGGAGATTCTGTGTATTTACATAAGGAGATTGTGTACATGGGGAGATTGTGTACAAGGGGAGATTGTGTACAAGGGGAGATTCTGTACAAGGGGAGATTCTGTACAAGGGGAGATTCTGTATAAGGCGTGACCCTCCCTGTGTACAAGGGGAGACCCTCCCTGTGTACAAGGGGAGACTCTCTCTCTCTCTGGACAAGGGGAGATTCTGTGTATTTACAAGAGGAGATCTGTACATGGGGAGATTGTGTACAAGAGGAGGTTGTGTACAAGGGGAGATTCTGTATAAGGCGAGACCCTCCCTGTGTACAAGGGGAGACCCTCCCTGTGTACAAGGGGAGACTCTCTCTCTCTCTGTACAAGGGGAGATTCTGTGTATTTACATGGGGAGATTGTGTACAAGGGGAGATTGTGTACAAGGGGAGATTGTGTACAAGGGGAGATTCTGTGCAAGGGGAGATTCTGTGTATTTACAAGGGGAGATCTGTACATGGGGAGATTGTGTACAAGGGGAGACCCTCCCTGTGTACAAGGGGAGACTCTCTCTCTCTCTGGACAAGAGGAGATTCTGTGTATTTACAAGGGGAGATCTGTACATGGGGAGATTGTGTACAAGGGGAGATTCTGTACAAGGGCCGATTCTGTACAAGGTGAGATTCTGTACAAGGGGAGACCCTCTCTCTGTACAAGGGGAGATTCTGTACAAGGGGAGATTCTGTACAAGGGGAGATTCTGTACAAGGGCCGATTCTGTACAAGGTGAGATTCTGTACAAGGGGAGACCCTCCCTGTGTACAACGGGAGACTCTGTATCTCTGTACAAGGGGAGATTCTGTGTATTTACAAGGGGAGATCTGTACATGGGGAGATTGTGTACAAGGGGAGATTCTGTACCAGGGTAGATTCTGTACAAGGGGAGGTCCTCCCTGTGTACAAAGGGAGACTCTCTCTCTCTCTCTGTACAAGGGGAGATTCTGTGTATTTACAAGGGGAGATTCTATGTATTTACAAGGGGTGATTCAGTGTATTTACAAGGGGAGATCTGTACATGGGGAGATTGTGTACAAGGGTAGACTCTGTACAATGTATTTACAAGGGGAGACCCTCCCTGTGTACAACGGGAGACTCTCTCCCTCTCTGGACAAGGGGAGATTCTGTACAAGGGGAGACACTGTACAAGGGGAGACTGTCTCTCAGTCCACGGGCAGATTCTGTGTATTTCCAAGCAGAGATTCTGTACAAGGGGAGATTTGCCCCTGTACAAGGGGAGATTCTGTCTCTGTACAAGGGGAGATTCAGGACGAGATCTTTCCAAAAAATTCAAAGTGCTGAACGAGCCAGTAAACGGGAGAGTTTCCGACCTGTTTTTTGGGTACGTTTGAAAATGCAATCTTCTGACACTCTTTTGGACAGAAGCGCGATTCTCACCAGTCGGGGGTGCGGCGGAGGCTAACCAGCCGTGAAGCTGGCTGCATTCTGCTTGGGGCGCCATTGCGTGGGTGCTGCAATCTGCCACTGAACTGGGAGAGCTCCTGACACCCCCCCAACGCCCCCACCACGGACATCGTCCCCACATTACCCACTACCAATCACTCTCTTGCGCCAGGGCATCCCCCCCCCCACCGATTGCCCGATGGCTCCCCTGTGCCAGTCCCTCTGACCCCACCCCATAGCCAATTGCTTCCTGTGTCGGTCCAACCCCGCCCCGGCCAATCACCATCCCTGCAGAGCTCCCCTCCCCTGCTGATCACACCCTGTCTGCAGAGCTCCCCCCCACTGATTACCCCTCGCCTGCAGAGATCCCCCCCCGTCGATCACCACCAACTGCAGAATCCCCTCCCCGCTAATCACCTCCCATACAGAGCAACCCCCATGCCTCCCCCCCATACAGAGCTCCCTTCCCCCACTTGCAGAGCTCACCCCTCCCTTGCCTCCCCCATCATTGCCCCACCTCACCACTTATAACCCACACCCACTCCTGCGCCCCTCCCCTTGGCACTGCCCCAGCATAGCTATGGTGCTTGGTGGGCACTGCCAGGCCCTGCCCCCACCAACCGGGGTTCTTCAGTGGCCTCCAATCCCCCCCGGCAGGGTTATCACATCTGGTCCCAGTCGGTGTGGACCATGACTGATTCTCTCTGTCAAAGGGGCAAAGCGCGTCAGTAATATTTAAATCGGTGAGAAGCCAATCACACCGACAAAACACAGCTGGGACGATAGCTTTCGCCGTGAGACTGGTTTGCACCGGTGCAAAAGCCTCAGGCGCTATCTTCCCAGCTCACCACACTGATCAACCAGTGCAGGGGGCCAGAAAGATCACACCCTCTGTCTGCGTACACGGGGAGACTCTGTCCGTGTACAAGGGGAGACTCTGTCCGTGTACAAGGGGAGACTCTGTCTCTGTACAAGGGGAGACTCTGTCCGTGTACAAGGGGGGACTCTGTCCGTGTACAAGGGGAGACTCTGTCCGTGTACAAGGGGAGACTCTGTCCGTGTACAAGGGGAGACTCTGTCCGTGTACAAGGGGAGACTCTGTCCGTGTACAAGGGGAGACTCTGTCCGTGTACAAGGGGGGACTCTGTCCGTGGACAAGGGGGGACTCTGTCCGTGTACAAGGGGAGACTCTGTCCGTGTACAAGGGGGGACTCGGTCTGTGTACAAGGGGAGACTCTGTCCGTGTACAAGGGGAGACTCTGTCCGTGTACAAGGGGAGAATCTATCTCTGTACAAGGGGGGACTCTGTCCGTGTACAAGGGGAGACTCTGTCTCTGTACAAGGGGAGACTCTGTCCGTGTACAAGGGGAGACTCTGTCTGTGTACAAGGGGAGACTCTGTCCGTGTACAAGGGGGGACTCTGTCCGTGTACAAGGGGAGACTCTGTCTGTGTACAAGGGGAGACTCTGTCCGTGTACAAGGGGAGACTCTGTCCGTGTACAAGGGGGGACTCGGTCTGTGTACAAGGGGAGACTCTGTCCGTGTACAAGGGGAGATTCTGTCTCTGTACAAGGGGAGACTCTGTCCGTGTACAAGGGGGGACTCGGTCCGTGTACAAGGGGAGATTCTGTCTGTGTACAAGGGGGGACTCGGTCCGTGTACAAGGGGAGACTCTGTCTGTGTACAAGGGGAGACTCTGTCCGTGTACAAGGGGAGACTCTGTCTGTGTACAAGGGGGGACTCGGTCCGTGTACAAGGGGAGATTCTGTCTCTGCACAAGGGGAGACTCTGTCCGTGTACAAGGGGAGACTCTGTCTGTGTACAAGGGGAGACTCTGTCCGTGTACAAGGGGAGATTCTGTCTCTGTACAAGGGGAGACTCTGTCCGTGTACAAGGGGAGACTCTGTCCGTGTACAAGGGGAGATTCTGTCTCTGTACAAGGGGAGACTCTGTCCGTGTACAAGGGGAGACTCGGTCCGTGTACAAGGGGAGATTCTGTCTCTGTACAAGGGGGGACTCTGTCCTTGTACAAGGGGAGACTCTGTCCGTGTACAAGGGGAGATTCTGTCTCTGCACAAGGGGGGACTCTGTCCGTGTACAAGGGGAGACTCTGTCTGTGTACAAGGGGAGACTCTGTCCGTGAACAAGGGGGAACTCTGTCCGTGTACAATGGGAGACTCTGTCCGTGTACCAGGGGAGACTCTGTCCGTGTACAAGGGGAGACTCTGTCCGTGTACAAGGGGAAATTCTGTCTCTGTTCAAGGGAAAACTTTGCGGAGGTGTAGCTGGAGACCGCCGGGGGAGTCGGCTGCTGAGATCTCGGGGTGCCATTGTGCAGGTGCCCCCATCTCCCAGAGATCTTCTGCCTCTTCTGCTCAGCCACCCCATGGACATGGGAACCCCTCCCCTACGCCAACAACCACCCTTGCCGATCTGACCCCCCCTCCACCCACCCCACGGACATTGGACACCTCCTCCCTCCCCCCCCCCCCCCCTGCATACTGCTGTTCGCCCCCACTCTGCCAGTCTATCCCCCACCTGCCGAATGGATGTCATTCTCCCCCGCAATGCCAATCACCCTATCTGCACAGTTCCCTCTCCCCCACCGATTGCCACTCCATCAGAATGCCCTTCTCTCCCTCCCACCCTTGCGGTGCACCTTTTCTCTCCCCCCTTGTCATAGTTCTACCCCAATAGGTTCTGTCCCCATTCAGGCTCCACCCCCTTGGCATTGCCATTGACACAGTTATGGTGACTGGTGGGCACTGTCAGGGCGCCCAGTAGGCAGTGCCAAGCTGCCTGATGGGCAGTGCCAACGTACCCAATGGGCAGTAGCAGGGCACTAGGCAGGCAGTGCCAGGTGCCTTCTTGACAGTGTCAGGTTTCCAGCTGGGCAGTGCCAGGGCACCCCGTGGACTATGCCAGGGTGCCCGGTAGACAGTGCCTGGGTGCTCAGTGGACAATACCAGGCTGCTAGGCAGACAATGCCAGGTGCCTGGCGGGTATTAACAGGGTGCTAGGCAGGCAGTGCCCAGGTGCCTTCTGGACAGCACCAAGATGTCTCGGGGACAGCGCCAGGGTGCCTGGGGGACAGCGCCAGGGTGCCTGGGGGACAGCGCCAGGGTGCCTGGGGGACAGCACCAAGGTGCCTGGGGAACCGCACCAAGGTGCCTGGGGAACAGTGCCAGGGTGCCTGGGGAACAGTGCCAGGGTGCCAGGCGGACAATGCCAGGGTGTCAGGTGGGCAATGCCAGGGTGCCCAGTGGACAATGCCAGGGTGCCAGGTGGAAAGTGCCAGGGTTCAAGGTGGGCAATGCCAGTGCCTCTGAAACCTCCAGCAAGGCCATCACCTCTAGTCTCGGCAGGCAGACGTGAATCTCTCCGGGGCGAACTTTGTCCATCAAGGTGGTGAAGGTGAGGCCAGATGATAGTGTTCGGGACACGTTAATGACATGTTAATAATGGCATTAATATTTAAACCAGCTTCACGTCTGATCATACCTGCCCCGCTTTGCCATTCTGGGCGTGAGGCTGATTTAAATGTTAATGACATTATTAACATGTCATTCGCGAGTCTCGGATGTTATCGTCTGGACTCACTTACCTTCACCACCTCACTGGTCAAGGTTCTCACTGGCAAGAATCATGGATGGTCTCCAGCAGCGGACACCAGATGTGATGGCCTTGCCAGGGGATTGTAGGCAGTTGAAGCCCCCCAGGTGTTGGGGGCAGGGCTGGGCAGTGCCCTACCGTGCACCAAAACTGTGCCGGGGGCAGTGCCAAGGGGGTGGGGCCTGAGTGGGAGTAGGCCTTGAGTGGGGGTGGGGCAATGATGGGAGGGGGGAAAGGAGGAGCTCCACGGGGGAGGGAGGTCTGCAAAGGGAGGGAGGCAAGGGGGGGAGCTCTGCAGCGGGGGTGATAGTGGAGGGGAACTCTGCAGATGGGGGTGATCGGCGTTGAAGGGGAACTCTGCAGACGAGGGCTGATCATTGGGGGGGAACTCTGCTGACAGGGTTGGGATGATCAGTGGGGAGGGGGGGGGAAGCGCAGGGAGCGATTGGCGGGGGGAGGGAGGGGGAGGGACCGCCACAGGAAGTGATCGGTGGGAAGTGGGGGGAGGGATTGGCACAGGGAGCGATCGGCAGCTGGGCGGAGGAGGGTCTGACACAGGGAGAAAATCGGCAGGGGCGGTGGCTGGCAAAGTCCGTGGAAGGGGTGGGGGTGGCAGGGGGTCTCCCAGTTCAAGGGCAGATGGGGGCACCTGCGTAATGGCGCCCCAAGCACTCTGCAGTCCGCTTCAACGGCGAGAATAGGCTCTGCGCCCCCCCCTCCCCCCCCCCCCCCTCCACTGGTGAGAATCGAGAGGCTGTCTTTATTTGCAAAAATGCCAGAAGGTTGAGGCGTGCCTGGCAAAAAGAGCGGCTCCATTCTCCCCGTTTCATCGCTCTTTTTGCACTTTGAATATTTTTCATAAGTTCGTGCCCTCTGTCTCAGTTCAAGGGGAGATTCTGTACCAGGAGAGACTCTGTCTCCACAAGGGGAGTTTCTGTACAGGGGGAGAATCTGTACAAGGGGAGACACTCTCTCTGTACAAGGGGAGACTCTCTCTCTGTACAAGGGGAGACTCTCTCTCTGTACAAAGAGAGACTCTCTCTCTGTACAAGGGGAGACTGTCTCTCTGTACAAGGGGAGACTCCCATTCTACAAGGGGAGACTCACCCTCTGTACAAGGGGAGAATCGATGTACAATGGGAGATTCTGTGTATTTACAAGGGGAACCAGAAGAAGGGGAGATTGTGTACAAGGGGAGATTCTGCACAAGGGGAGACTCTCTCTCTGTACAAGAGGAGAATCTACGCATTTACAAGGGCTGATTCCGTGTATTTACAAGTGGAGACCTGTACAAGGGGAGATTGTGTACAAGCGGAGATTCTGTGTATTTACATGGGGAGATTCTGTACATGGGGAGATTCTGTACATGGGAAGATTGTGTACAAGGGGAGATTCTGTACAAGGGGAGATTCTGTCCAAGGGGAGATTCTGTGTCTTTCCATGGGGAGATTCTGTACAAGGGGAGATTCTGTACAAGGGGAGACTTTGTAAAAGGGGAGATTTTGTACAAGGGGAGACTCTGTACAAGGGGAGACTCTGTGTATTTACATGGGGAGATTCTGTACATGGGGAGATTGTGTACAAGGGGAGACTTTGTACAAGGGGGATTCTGTACAAGGGGAGATTCTGTGTATTTACATGGGGAGATTCTGTACATGCGGAGATTGTGTACAAGGGGAGATTCTGTACAACGGTAGACTCTGTACAAGGGGAGACTCTGTACAAGGGGAGACTCTCCCTATGTGCAAAGGGAGATTTGTGTATTTACAAGAGGAGATTCTGTGTATTTACATGGGGAGATTCTGTACATGGGGAGATTGTGTACTAGGGGAGATTCTGTACAAGGGGAGATTCTGTACAGGGGAGACTCTGTACAAGGGGAGACTCTGTGTATTTACATGGGGAGATTCTGTACATGGGGAGATTGTGTACAAGGGGAGATTCTGTACATGGGGAGATTCTGTACAAGGGGAGATTCTGTGTATTTACATGGGGAGATTCTGTACAAGGGGAGACTCTGTACAAGGGGAGACTCTGTACAAGGGCAGACTCTGTACAAGGGCAGACTCTGTGTATTTACATGGGGAGATTCTGTACATGGGGAGATTGTGTACAAGGGGAGACTTTGTACAAGGGAAGATTCTGTAGATGGGGAGATTCTGTACATGGGGACATTCTGTACACGGGAGATTCTGTACAAGGGGAGACTCTGTACAAGGGGAGACTCTGTGTATTTACATGGGGAGATTCTGTACATGGGGAGATTTTGAACAAGAGGAGCTTCTGTACAAGGGGAGATTCAGTGTATTTACATGGGGAAATTGTGTACAAGGGGAGATTCTGTACAAGGGGAGACTCTGTACAAGGGGAGACCCTGTACAAGGGGAGACTCTGTGTATTTACATGGGGAGATTCTGTACATGGGTAGATTGTGTGCAAGGGGAGATTCTGTATAATGGTCGACTCTGTACAAGGGGAGACTCTGTACAAGGGGAGACTCTCCCTATGTGCAAAGGGAGATTTGTGTATTTACAAGAGGAGATTCTGTGTATTTACATGGGGAGATACTGTACATGGGGAGATTGTGTACTAGGGGAGATTCTGTACAAGGGGAGATTCTGTACAGGGGAGACTCTGTACAAGGGGAGACTCTGTGTATTTACATGGGGAGATTCTGTACATGGGGAGATTGTGTACAAAGGGACATTCTGTACATGGGGAGATTCTGTACAAGGGTAAATTCTGTACAAGGGGAGACTCTGTACAAGGGGAGACTCTGTACAAGGGGAGACTCTGTGTATTTACATGGGGAGATTCTGTACATGGGGAGATTCTGTACACGGGAGATTGTGTACAAGGGGACACTCTGTACAAGGGGAGGCTCTCCCTGCGTGCAAGGGGAGATTTGTGTATTTAAAAAAGGAGATTCTGTGTATTTACATGGGGAGATTCTGTACATGGGGAGATTGTGTACAAGGGGAGCTTCTGTACAAGGGGAGACTCTGTGTATTTACATGGGGAGATTCTGTACATGGGTAGATTGTGTACAAGGGGAGATTCTGTACAAGGGGAGATACTGTACAAGGGGAGATTCAGTGTATTTACATGGGGAGATTTTGTACATGGGGAGATTCTGTATATGGGGAAATTCTGTACAAGGGGAGATTCTGTACAAGGGGAGACTCTGTACAAGGGGAGACTCTGTGTATTTACATGGGGAGATTCTGTACAAGGGGAGATCCTGTACAAGGGGAGACTCTGTACAAGGGGAGACTCTGTACAAGGGGAGACTCTGTGTATTTACATGGGGAGATTCTGTACATGGGGAGATTGTGTACAAGGGGAGACTTTGTACAAGGGAATATTCTGTACAAGGGGAGATTCTGTGTATTTACATGGGGAGATTCTGTACATGGGGAGATTGTGTACAATGGGAGATTCTGTACAAGGGGAGATTCTGTACAAGGGGAGATTCTGTACAAGGGGAGACTCTGTACAAGGGGAGAATCTGTGTATTTACATGGGGAGATTCTGTACATGGGGAGATTGTGTACAAAGGGACATTCTGTACATGGGGAGATTCTGTACAAGGGGAGATTCTGTACAAGGGGAGACTCTGTACAAGGGGAGACTCTGTGTATTTACATGGGGAGATTCTGTACACGGGGAGATTCTGTAGACGGGAGATTGTGGACAAGGGGAGATTTTGTGTATTTACATGGGGAGATTCTGTCCATGGGGTGATTCTGTGCACGGGTGATTCTGTACCAGGGGAGACTCTGTAGAAGGGGAGGCTGTCCCTGTGTGCAAGGGGAGATTTGTGGATTTACAAAAGGAGATTCTGTGTATTTACATGGGGAGATTCTGTACATGGGGAGATTGTGTACAAGGGGATCTTCTGTACAAGTGGAAATTCTGTACAAGGGGAGATTCTGAGCAAGGGGAGACTCTGTACAAGGGGAGACTCTGTACAAGGGCAGACTCTGTGTATTTACATGGGGAGATTCTGTACAAGGGGAGATTCTGTACAAGGGGAGACTTTGTACAAGGGAAGATTCTGTACAAGGGTAGATTCTGTGCATTTACATGGGGAGATTCTGTACATGGGGAGATCTGTACAGGGGAGATTCTGTACAAGTGGAGACTCTGTACAAGGGGAGGCTCTCCCTGTGTGCAAGGGGAGATTTGTGTATTTACAAAAGGCGATTCTGTGTATTTACATGGGGAGATTCTGTACATGGGGTGATTCTGTGCACGGGTGATTCTGTACCAGGGGAGACTCTGTAGAAGGGGAGGCTGTCCCTGTGTGCAAGGGGAGATTTGTGGATTTACAAAAGGAGATTCTGTGCATTTACATGGGGAGATTCTGTACATGGGGAGATTGTGTACAAGGGGATCTTCTGTACAAGTGGAAATTCTGTACAAGGGGAGATTCTGAGCAAGGAGAGACTCTGGACAAGGGGAGACTCTGTACAAGGGCAGACTCTGTGTATTTACATGGGGAGATTCTGTCCATGGGGAGATTGTGTACAAGGGGAGATTCTGTACATGGGGAGATTCTGTACAAGGGGAGATTCTGTGTATTTACATGGGGAGATTCTGTACAAGGGGAGACTCTGTACAAGGGGAGACTCTGTACAAGGGGAGACTCTGTACAAGGGGAGACTCTGTGTATTTACATGGGGAGATTCTGTACATGGGGAGATTGTGTACAAGGGGAGACTTTGTACAAGGGAAGATTCTGTAGATGGGGAGATTCTGTACATGGGGACATTCTGTACACGGGAGATTCTGTACAAGGGGAGACTCTGTCTGTGTGCAAGGGGAGATTTGTGTATTTACAGAAGGCGATTCTGTGTATTTAAATGGGGAGATTGTGTACAATTGGAGATTATGTACAAGTGGAGATTCTGTACAAGGGGAGACTCAGTTCAAGGGGAGAATCTGTACAAGGGGAGCTTCTGTGTATTTACATGGGGAGATTCTGTACATGGGGAGATTGTGCACAAGAGGAGATTCTGTACAAGGGGAGATTCCGTACAAGGGGAGACTCTGTACAAGGGGAGCTTCTGTGTATTTACATGGGGAGATTCTGTACATGGGGAGATTGTGCACAAGGGGAGATTCTGTACAAAGGGAGATTCTGTACAAGGGGAGACTCTGTACAAGGGGAGATTATGTATATTTACATGGGGAGATTCTGTACATGGGGAGATTGTGTACAAGGGGAGCTTCTGTACAAGGGGAGATTCAGAGTATTTACATGGGGAAATTCTGTACAAGGGGAGATTCTGCACATGGGGAAATTCTGTACAAGGGGAGCTTCTGTACAAGGGGAGATTCAGTGTATTTACATGGGGAAATTCTGTACAAGGGGAGATTCTGTACATGGGGAGATTCTGTACAAGGGGAGATTCTGTACAAAGGGAGACTCTGTACAAGGGGAGAATCTGTGTATTTACATGGGGATATTCTGTACAAGGGGAGATTCAGTGTATTTACATGGGGAGATTCTGTACGTGGGGAGATTCTGTACATGGGGAAATTCTGTACAAGGGGAGATTCTGTACAAAGGGAGACTCTGTACAAGGGGAGACTCTGTGTATTTACATGGGGATATTCTGTACAAGGGGAGATTCTGTACAAGGGGAGACTCTCTACAAGGGTAGACTCTGTGTATTAACATGGGGAGATTCTGTACATGGGGTGATTGTGTACAAGGGGAGATTCGGCACAAGGGGAGATTCTGTGTATTTACATGGGGAGATTCTGTACAAGGGGAGATTGTGTACAATGGGAGATTCTGTACAAGGGGAGTCTCTGTACAAGGGGAGACTCTGTACAAGGGGAGACTCTGTACAAGGGGAGACTCTGTGTATTTACATGGGGAGATTCGGTACATGGGGAGATTCTGTACATGGGCAGATTGTGTGCAATGGGAGATTCTGTACAAGGGGAGATACTGTACAAGGGGAGATTCAGTGTATTTACATGGGGAGATTTTGTACATGGGGAGATTCTGTACATGGGGAAATTCTGTACAAGGGGAGATTCTGTACAAGGGGAGAGTATGTAGAAGGGGAGACTCTGTACAAGGGGAGACTCTGTACAAGGGGAGACTCTGTGTATTTACATGGAGAGATTCTGTACATGGGGAGATTGTGTACAAGGGGAGACTTTGTACAAGGGAAGATTCTGTACAAGGGGAGATTCTGTGCATTTACGTGGGGAGATTCTGTACATGGGGAGATTCTGTACACGGGAGATTCTGTACAAGGGGAGACTCTGTACAAGGGGAGACTCTGTGTATTTACATGGGGAGATTCTGTACATGGCGAGATTGTGTACAAGGGGAGACTTTGTACAAGGGAAGATTCTGTACAAGGGGGGATTCTGTGCATTTACATGGGGAGATTCTGTACATGGGGAGATTCTGTACACGGGAGATTCTGTACAAGGGGAGACTCTGGACAAGGGGAGGCTCTCCCTGTGTGCAAGGGGAGATTTGTGTATTTACAAAAGGCGATTCTGTATATTTACATGGGGAGATTCTGTCCATGGGGAGATTGTATACAATGGGAGATTCTGTACAAGGGGAGATTCTGTACAAGGGGAGACTCTGTACAAGGGGAGACTCTGTGTATTTACATGGGGAGATTGTGTACAAAGGGACATTCTGTACAAGGGGAGATTCTGTACAAAGGGAGACTCTGTGCAAGGGGAGACTCTGTGTATTTACATGGGGAGATTCTGTACATGGGGAGATTGTGTACAAGGGGAGATTCTGTACATGGGGAGATTATGTACAAGGGGAGATTCTGTGTATTTACATGGGGAGATTCTGTACAAGGGGAGATTCTGTGCAAGGGGAGATTCTGTGCAAGGGGAGACTCTGTACAAGGGGAGACTCTGTGTATTTACATGGGGAGATTCTGTACATGGGGAGATTCTGTACATGGGGAAATTCTGTTCAAGGGGAGATTCTGTACAAAGGGAGACTCTGTACAAGGGGAGACTCTGTGTATTTACATGGGGAGATTCTGGACATGGGGAGATTGTGTACAAGGGGAGATTCTGTGCATGGGGAGACTCTGTACAAGGGGAGATTCTGTGTATTTACATGGGGAGATTCTGTACAAGGGGAGATTCTGTACAAGGGGAGACTTTGTACAAGGGAATATTCTGTACAAGGGGAGATTCTGTGCATTTACATGGGGAGATTCTGTACATGGGGAGATCTGTACACGGGGGATTCTGTACAAGTGGAGACTCTGTACAAGGGAGGCTCTCCCTGTGTGCAAGGGGAGATTTGTGTATTTACAAAAGGCGATTCTGTGTATTTACATGGGGAGATTCTGTACATGGGGAGATTGTGTACAATGGGAGATTCTGTACAAGGGGAGATTCTGTACAAGGGGAGATTCTGTACAAGGGGAGACTCTGTACAAGGGGAGAATCTGTGTATTTACATGGGGAGATTCTGTACATGGGGAAATTGTGTACAAAGGGACATTCTGTACATGGGGAGATTCTGTACAAGGGGAGATTCTGTACAAGGGGAGACTCTCCAAGGGGAGACTCTGTGTATTTACATGGGGAGATTCTGTACATGGGGAGATTCTGGAGACGGGAGATTGTGTACAAGGGGAGATTCTGTGTATTTACATGGGGAAATTCTGTACATGGGGTGATTCTGTGCATGGGTGATTCTGTACCAGGGGAGACTCTGTTGCAGGGGAGGCTGTCCCTGTGTGCAAGGGGAGATTTGTGGATTTACAAAAGGAGATTCTGTGTATTTACATGGGGAGATTCTGTACATGGGGAGATTGTGTACAAGGGGATCTTCTGTACAAGTGGAAATTCTGTACAAGGGGAGATTCTGAGCAAGGAGAGACTCTGTACAAGGGGAGACTCTGTACAAGGGCAGACTCTGTGTATTTACATGGGGAGATTCTGTACATGGGGAGATTGTGTACAAGGGGAGATTCTGTACATGGGGAGATTCTGTACAAGGGCAGATGCTGTGTATTTACATGGGGAGATTCTGTACAAGGGGAGATTCTGTACAAGGGGAGACTCTGTACATGGGGAGATTCTGTACATGGGGAGATTGTGTACAAGGGGAGACTTTGTACAAGGGAAGATTCTGGAGATGGGGAGATTCTGTACATGGGGACATTCTGTACACGGGAGATTTTGTACAAGGGGAGACTCTGTACAAGGGGAGACTCTGTGTATTTACATGGGGAGATTCTGTACATGGGGAGATTTTGAACAAGAGGAGATTCCGGACAAGGGCAGATTCTGTACAAGGGGAGACTCTGTACAAGGGGAGACTCTGTACAAGGGGAGACTCTCCCTGTGTGCAAGGGGAGATTTGTGTATTTACAAAAGGCGATTCTGTGTATTTAAATGGGGAGATTCTGTACATGGGGAGATTGTGTACAATGGGAGATTCTGTACAAGGGGAGATTCTGTACAAGGGGAGACTCTGTTCAAGGGGAGACTCTGTGTATTTACATGGGGAGATTCTGTACATGGGGAGATTGTGTACAAGAGGAGATTCTGTACAAGGGGAGATTCTGTACAAGGGGAGACTCTGTACAAGGGGAGCTTCTGTGTATTTACATGGGGAGATTCTGTACATGGGGAGATTGTGCACAAGGGGAGATTCTGTACAAAGGGAGATTCTGTACAAGGGGAGACTCTGTACAAGGGGAGATTTTGTGTATTTACATGGGGAGATTCTGTACATGGGGAGATTGTGTACAAGATGAGCTTCTGTACAAGGGGAGATTCAGTGTATTTACATGGGGAAATTCTGTACAAGGGGAGATTCTGTACAAGGGGAGACTCTGTACAAGGGGTGACTCTGTGTATTTTCATGGGGAGATTCTGTTCATGGGCTGATTGTGTACAAGGGGAGATTCTGCACAAGGGGAGAATCTGTGTATTTACATGGGGATATTCTGTACATGGGGAGATTGTGTACAAGGGGAGATTCTGTACAAGGGGAGATTCTGTACAAGGGGAGACTCTGTACAAGGGGAGACTCTGTGTATTTACATGGGGGGATTCTGTACAAGGGGAGATTCTGTACAACGGGAGACTCTGTACAAGGGGAGACTCGGTACAAGGGGAGACTCTGTGTATTTACATGGGAGATTGTGTACATGGGGAGATTGTGTACAAGGGGAGATTCTGTACAAGGGGAGATTCTGTACAAGGGGAGATTCAGTGTATTTACATGGGGAGATTCTCTACGTGGGGAGATTCTGTACATGGGGAAATTCTGTACAAGGGGAGATTCTGTACAAAGGGAGACTCTGTACAAGGGGAGACTCTGTGTATTTACATGGGGATATTCTGTACAAGGGGAGATTCTGTACAAGGGGAGACTCTCTACAAGGGGAGACTCTGTGTGTTTACATGGGGAGATTCTGGACATGGGGTGATTGTGTACAAGGGGAGATTCTGCACAAGGGGAGATTCTGTGTATTTACATGGGGAGATTCTGTACATGGGGAGATTGTGTGCAAGGGGAGATTCTGTACAAGGGGAGATTCTGTACAAGGGGAGACTCTGTGTATTTACATGGGGAGATTCTGTACATGGGGAGATTGTGTGCAATGGGAGATTCTGTACAAGGGGAGATTCTGTACAAGGGGAGATACTGTACAAGGGGAGATTCAGTGTATTTACATGGGGAGATTTTGTACATGGGGAGATTCTGTACATGGGGAAATTCTGTACAAGGGGAGATTCTGTACAAGGGGAGACTCTGTGTATTTACATGGGGAGATTCTGTACAAGGGGAGATTCTGTACAAGGGGAGAGTCTGGAGAAGGGGAGAATCTGTACAAGGGGAGACTCTGTGTATTTACATGGAAAGATTCTGTACATGGGGAGATTCTGTACAAGGGGAGACTTTGTACAAGGGAAGATTCTGTACAAGGGGAGATTCTATGCATTTACATGGGGAGATTCTGTACATGGGGAGATTCTGTACACGGGAGATTCTGTACAAGGGGAGACTCTGTACAAGGGGAGACTCTGTGTATTTTCATGGGGAGATTCTGTACATGGAGAGATTGTGTACAAGGGGAGACTTTGTACAAGGGAAGATTCTGTACAAGGGGAGATTCTGTGCATTTACATGGGGAGATTCTGTACATGGGGAGATTCTGTACACGGGAGATTCTGTACAAGGGGAGACTCTGTACAAGGGGAGGCTCTCCCTGTGTGCAAGGGGAGATTTGTGTATTTACAAAAGGCGATCCTGTATATTTACATGGGGAGATTCTGTACATGGGGAGATTGTATACAATGGGAGATTCTGTACAAGGGGAGTTTCTGTACAAGGGGTGACTCTCTACAAGGGGAGACTCTGTGTATTTACATGGGGAGATTCTGTACATGGGGAGATTGTGTACAAAGGGACATTCTGTACATGGGTAGATTCTGTACAAGGGGAGATTCAGTGCAAGGGGAGACTCTGTACAAGGGGAGACTCTGTCTATTTACATGGGGAGATTCTGTACATTGGGAGATTCTGTACATGGGGAAATTCTGTACAAGGGGAGATTCTGTACAAAGGGAGACTCTGTACAACGGGAGACTCTGTGTATTTACATGGGGAGATTCTGTACAAGGGGAGATTCTGTACAAGGGGAGACTCTCTACAAGGGGAGACTCTGTGTATTTACATGGGGAGATTCTGTACATGGGGTGATTGGGTACAAGGGGAGATTCTGCACAAGGGGAGATTCTGTCTATTTACATGGGGAGATTCTGTACATGGGGTGATTGTGTACAAGGGGCGATTCTGTACAAGGGGAGACTCTGTACAAGGGGAGACTCTGTACAAGGGGAGACTCTGTGTATTTACATGGGGAGATTCTATACATGGGTAGATTGTGTACAAGGGGAGATTCTGTACAAGGGGAGATTCTGTACAAGGGGAGATTCAGTGTATTTACATGGGGAGATTCTGTACATGGGGAGATTCTGTACATGGGGAAATTCCATACAAGGGGAGATTCTGTACAAGGGAAGACTCTGTACAAGGGGAGACTCTGTACAAGGGGAGACTCTGTGTATTTACATGGGGAGATTCTGTACAAGGGGAGATTCTGTACAAGGGGAGACTCTGTACAAGGGGAGACTCTGTGTATTTACATGGGGAGATTCTGTACATGGGGAGATTGTGTACAAGGGGAGACTTTGTACAAGGGAAGATTCTGTACAAGGGGAGATTCTTTGCATTTACATGGGGAGATTCTGTACATGGGGAGATTCTGTACACGGGAGATTCTGTACAAGGGGAGACTCTGTACAAGGAGAGGCACTCCCTGTGTGCAAGGGGAGATTTGTGTATTTACAAAAGGCGATTCTGTGTATTTACATGGGGAGATTCTGTACATGGGGCGATTGTGTACAATGGGAGATTCTGTACAAGGGAAGATTCTGTACAAGGGGAGACTCTGTACAAGGGGAGACTCTGTGTATTTACATGGGGAGATTCTGTACATGGCGAGATTGTGTACAAAGGGACATTCTGGACATAGGGAGATTCTGTACAAGGGGAGATTCTGTACACGGGAAATTGTGTACAAGGGGAGACTCTGTACAAGGGGAGACTCTGTGTATTTACATGGGGAGATTCTGTCCAAGGGGAGATTCTGTACAAGGGGAGACTCTCTACAAGGGGAGACTCTGTGTATTTACATGGGGAGATTCTGTACATGGGGAAATTCTGTACAAAGGGAGATTCTGTACAAGTGGAGACTCTGTACAAGGGGAGACTCTGTGTATTTACATGGGGAGATTCTGTACAAGGGGAGATTCTGTACAAGGGGAGACTCTGTACAAGGGGAGACTCTGTACAAGGGGAGACTCTGTGTATTTACATGGGGAGATTCTGTACATGGGGAGATTGTGTACAAGAGGAGACTTTGTACAAGGGAAGATTCTGTACAAGGGGAGATTCTGTGCATTTACATGGGGAGATTCTGTACATGGGGAGATTCTGTACACGGGAGATTCTGTACAAGGGGAAACTCTGTACAAGGGGAGGCTCTCCCTGTGTGCAAGGGGAGATGTATGTATTTACAAAAGGCGATTCTGTATATTTACATGGGGAGATTCTGTACATGGGGAGATTGTGTGCAATGGGAGATTCTGTACAAGGGGAGATTCTGTACAAGGGGAGATTCTGTACAAGGGGAGACTCTGTACAAGGGCAGACTCTGTGTATTTACATGGGGAGATTCTGTACATGGGGAGATTCTGGACATGGGGAAATTCTGTACAAGGGGAGATTCTGTACAAAGGGAGACTCTGTACAAGGGGAGACTCTGTGTATTTACATGGGGAGATTCTGTACAAGGGGAGATTCTGTACAAGGGGAGACTCTCTACAAGGGGAGACTCTGTGTATTTACATGGGGAGATTCTGTACATGGGGTGATTGTGTACAAGGGGAGATTCTGCACAAGGGGAGATTCTGTGTATTTACATGGGGAGATTCTCTACATGGGGAGATTGTGTACAAGGGGAGAATCTGTACAAGGGGAGACTCTGTGCAAGGGGAGACTCTGTACAAGGGGAGACTCTGTGTATTTACATGGGCAGATTCTGTACATGGGTAGATTGTGTACAAGGGGAGATTCTGTACAAGGGGAGATACTGTACAAGGGGAGATTCAGTGTATTTACATGGGGAGATTCTGTACAAGGGGAAATTCTGTACAAGGGGAGATTCTGTACAAGGGGAGACTCTGTACAAGGGGAGACTCTGTGTATTTACATGGGGAGATTCTGTACAAGCGGAGATTCTGAACAAGGGGAGACTCTGTACAAGGGGAGACTCTGTACAAGGGGAGACTCTGTGTATTTACATGGGGAGATTCTGCACATGGGGAGATTGTGAACAAGGGGAGATTGTGTACAAGGCGAGATTCTGTACAAGGGGAGACTCTGTGTACTTACATGGGGAGATTCTGTACATGGGGAGATTGTGCACAAGGGGAGATTCTGTACAAAGGGAGATTATGTGTATTTACATGGGGAGATTCTGTACATGGGGTGATTGTGTACAAGGGGAGCTTCTGTACAAGGGCAGATTCAGTGTATTTACATGGGGAAATTCTGTACAAGGGGAGATTCTGTAAAAGGGGAGACTCTGTACAAGGGGAGACTCTGTACAAGGGGAGACTCTGTGTATTTACATGGGGAGATTCTGTACATGGGCTGATTGTGTACAAGGGGAGATTCTGTACAAGGGGAGACTCTGTACAAGGGGAGACTCTGTACAAGGGGAGACTCTGTGTATTTACATGGGGAGATTCTGTACAAGGGGAGACTCTGTACAAGGGGAGACTCTGTACAAGGGGAGACTCTGTGTATTTACATTGGAGATTCTGTACATGGGGAGAATGTGTACAAGGGGAGATTCTGTACAAGGGGCGATTCTGTACAAGGGGAGATTCAGTGTATTTACATGGGGAGATTCTGTACGTGGGGAGATTCTGTACATGGGGAAATTCTGTACAAAGGGAGATTCTGTACAAAGGGAGACTCTGTACAAGGGGAGATTCTGTGTATTTACATGGGGATATTCTGTACAAGGGGAGATTCTGTACAAGGGGAGACTCTCTACAAGGGGAGACTCTGTGTATTTACATGGGGAGATTCTGTACATGGGGAGATTGTGTGCAAGGGGAGATTCTGTACAAGGGGAGATTCTGTACAAGGGGAGACTCTGTACAAGGGGAGACTCTGTGTATTTACATGGGGAGATTCTGTACATGGGGAGATTGTGTACAATGGGAGATTCTGTACAAGGGGAGATACTGTGCAAGGGGAGATTCAGTGTATTTACATGGGGAGATTTTGTACATGGGGAGATTCTGTACATGGGGAAATTCTGTACAAGGGGAGATTCTGTACAAGGGGAGACTCTGTACAAGGGGAGACTCTGTACAAGGGGAGTCTCTGTGGATTTACATGGGAGTTTCTGTAAATGGGGAGATTCTGTACAAGGGGAGATTCTGTACAAGGGGAGATTCTGTACAAGGGGAGATTCAGTGTATTTACATGGGGAGATTCTGTACATGTGGAGATTCTGTACATGGGGAAATTCTGTACAAGGGGAGATTCTGTACAAAGGGAGACTCTGTACAAGGGGAGACTCTGTGTATTTACATGGGGAGATTCTGTACAAGGGGAGACTCTCGACAAGGGGACATTCTGTGTATTTACATGGAGAGATTCTGTACATGGGGAGATTGTGTTCAAGGGGAGATTCTGTACAAGGGGAGACTCTGTACAAGGGGAGACTCTGTACAAGGGGAGACTCTGTGTATTTACATGGAGAGATTCTGTACATGGGTAGATTGTGTACAAGGGGAAATTCTGTACAAGGGGAGATACTGTACAAGGGGAGATTCAGTGTATTTACATGGGGAGATTGTGTACATGGGGAGATTCTGTACATGGAAAAATTCTGGACAAGGGGAGATTCTGTACAAGGGGAGTCTCTGTACAAGGGGAGACTCTGTGTATTTACATGGGGAGATTCTGTACATGGGGAGATTGTGTGCAATGGGAGATTCTGTACAAGGGGAGATACTGTTCAAGGGGAGATTCAGTGTATTTACATGGGGAGATTTTGTACATGGGGAGATTCTGTCCATGGGGAAATTCTGTACAAGGGGAGATTCTGTACAAGGGGAGACTCTGTGTATTTACATGGGGAGATTCTTTACAAGGGGAGATTCTGTACAAGGGGAGAGTCTGTAGAAGGGGAGACTCTGTACAAGGGGAGACTCTGTGTATTTACATGGAGAGATTCTGTACATGGGGAGATTGTGTACAAGGGGAGACTTTGCACAAGGGAAGATTCTGTACAAGGGGAGATTCTGTGCATTTACATGGGGAGATTCTGTACATGGGGAGATTCTGTACACGGGAGATTCTGTACAAGGGGAGACTCTGTACAAGGGGCGACTCTGTGTATTTACATGGGGAGATTCTGGACATGGAGAGATTGTGTACAAGGGGAGACTTTGTCCAAGGGAAGATTCTGTACAAGGGGGATTCTGTGCATTTACATGGGGAGATTCTGTACATGGGGAGATTCTGTACACGGGAGATTCTGTACAAGGGGAGACTCTGTACAAGGGGAGGCTCTCCCTGTGTGCAAGGGGAGATTTGTGTATTTACAACAGGCGATTCTGTATATTTACATGGGGAGATTCTGTACATGGGGAGATTGTATACAATGGGAGATTCTGTACAAGGGGGATTCTGTACAAGGGGAGACTCTGTACAAGGGGAGACTCTGTGTATTTACATGGGGAGATTCTGTACATGGGGAGATTGTGGACAAAGGGACTTTCTGTACATGGGTAGATTCTGTACAAGGGGAGATTCTGTGCAAGGGGAGACTCTGTACAAGGGGAGACTCTGTGTATTTACATGGGGAGATTCTGTACATGGGGAGATTCTGTACATGGGGAAATTCTGTACAAGGGGAGATTCTGTACAAAGGGAGACTCTGTACAAGGGGAGACTCTGTGTATTTACATGGGGAGATTCTGGACAAGGGGAGAATCTGTACAAGGGGAGACTCTCTACAAGGGGAGACTCTCTACAAGGGGAGACTCTGTGTATTTACATGGGGAGATTCTGTACATGGGGTGATTGGGTACAAGGGGAGATTCTGCACAAGGGGAGATTCTGTCTATTTACATGGCGAGATTCTGTACATGGGGAGATTGTGTGCAAGGGGAGATTCTGTACAAGGGGAGACTCTGTACAAGGGGAGACTCTGTACAAGGGGAGACTCTGTGTATTTACATGGGGAGATTCTGTACATGGGTAGATTGTGTACAAGGGGAGATTCTGTACATGGGGAGATACTGTACAAGGGGAGATTCAGTGTATTTACATGGGGAGATTCTGTACAAGGGGAGATTCTGTACAAGGGGAGACTCTGTACAAGGGGAGACTCTGTACAAGGGGAGACTCTGTGTATTTACATGGGGAGATTCTGTACATGGGGAGATTCTGTACATGGGGAAATTCTGTACAAGGGGAGATTCTGTACAAAGGGAGAGTCTCTACAAGGGGAGACTCTGTGTATTTACATGGGGAGATTCTGTACAAGGGGAAATTCTGTACAAGGGGAGATTCTGTACAAGGGGAGACTCTGTACAAGGGGAGACTCTGTGTATTTACATGGGGAGATTCTGTACAAGGGGAGATTCTGTACAAGGGGAGACTCTGTACAAGGGGAGAATCTGTACAAGGGGAGACTCTGTGTATTTACATGGGGAGATTCTGGACATGGGGAGATTGTGAACAAGGGGAGATTGTGTACAAGGCGAGATTCTGTACAAGGGGAGACTCTGTGTATTTACATGGGGAGATTCTGGACATGGGGAGATTGCGCACAAGGGGAGATTCTGTACAAAGGGAGATTCTGTACAAGGGGAGTCTCTGTGTATTTACATGGGAGTTTCTGTAAATGGGGAGATTCTGTACAAGGGGAGATTCTGTACAAGGGGAGATTCTGTACAAGGGGAGATTCAGTGTATTTACATGGGGAGATTCTGTACATGTGGAGATTCTGTACATGGGGAAATTCTGTACAAGGGGAGATTCAGTACAAAGGGAGACTCTGTACAAGGGGAGACTCTGTGTATTTACATGGGGAGATTCTGTACAAGGGGAGACTCTCTACAAGGGGACATTCTGTGTATTTACATGGGGAGATTCTGTACATGGGGAGATTGTGTACAAGGGGAGATTCTGTACAAGGGGAGACTCTGTACAAGGGGAGACTCTGTCCAAGGGGAGACTCTGTGTATTTACATGGGGAGATTCTGTACATGGGTAGATTGTGTACAAGGGGAAATTCTGTACAAGGGGAGATACTGTACAAGGGGAGATTCAGTGTATTTACATGGGGAGATTGTGTACATGGGGAGATTCTGTACAAGGGGAGACTCTGTACAAGGGGAGACTCTGTACAAAGGGAGACTCTGGACAAGGGGAGATTCTGTGTATTTACATGGGGATATTCTGTACAAGGGGAGATTCTGTACAAGGGGAGACTCTCTACAAGGGGAGACTCTGTGTATTTGCATGGGGAGATTCTGTACATGGGGAGATTGTGTGCAAGGGGAGATTCTGTACAAGGGGAGATTCTGTCCAAGGGGAGACTCTGTACAAGGGGAGACTCTGTGCAAGGGGAGACTCTGTGTATTTACATGGGTAGATTCTGTACATGGGGAGATTGTGTACAATGGGAGATTCTGTACAAGGGGAGATACTGTGCAAGGGGAGATTCAGTGTATTTACATGGGGAGATTTTGTACATGGGGAGATTCAGTACATGGGGAAATTCTGTACAAGGGGAGATTCTGTACAAGGGGAGACTCTGTACAAGGGGAGACTCTGTACAAGGGGAGTCTCTGTGTATTTACATGGGAGTTTCTGTAAATGAGGAGATTCTGTACAAGGGGAGATTCTGTACAAGGGGAGATTCTGTACAAGGGGAGATTCAGTGTATTTAGATGGGGAGATTCTGTACATGTGGAGATTCTGTACATGGGGAAATTCTGTACAAGGGGAGATTCTGTACAAAGGGAGACTCTGTACAAGGGGAGACTCTGTGTATTTACATGGGGAGATTCTGTACAAGGGGAGACTCTCTACAAGGGGACCTTCTGTGTATTTACATGGGGAGATTCTTTACATGAGGAGATTCTGTACAAGGGGAGATTCTGTACAAGGGGAGACTCTGTACAAGGGGAGACTCTGTACAAGGGGAGACTCTGTGTATTTACATGGGGAGATTCTGTACATGGGGAGATTGTGTACAAGAGGAGACTTTGTACAAGGGAAGATTCTGTACAAGGGGAGATTCTGTGCATTTACATGGGGAGATTCTGTACATGGGGAGATTCTGTACACGGGAGATTCTGTACAAGGGGAAACTCTGTACAAGGGGAGGCTCTCCCTGTGTGCAAGGGGAGATGTATGTATTTACAAAAGGCGATTCTGTATATTTACATGGGGAGATTCTGTACATGGGGAGATTGTGTACAATGGGAGATTCTGTACAAGGGGAGATTCTGTACAAGGGGAGATTCTGTACAAGGGGAGACTCTGTACAAGGGGAGACTCTGTGTATTTACATGGGGATATTCTGTACATGGGGAGATTCTGTACATGGGGAAATTCTGTACAAGGGGAGATTCTGTACAAAGGGAGACTCTGTACAAGGGGAGACTCTGTGTATTTACATGGGGAGATTCTGTACAAGGGGAGATTCTGTACAAGGGGAGACTCTCTACAAGGGGAGACTCTGTGTATTTACATGGGGAGATTCTGTACATGTGGTCATTGTGTACAAGGGGAGATTCTGCACAAGGGGAGATTCTGTGTATTTACATGGGGAGATTCTGTACATGGGGAGATTGTGTACAAGGGGAGAATCTGTACAAGGGGAGACTCTGTACAAGGGGAGACTCTGTACAAGGGGAGACTCTGTGTATTTACATGGGGAGATTCTGTACATGGGTAGATTGTGTACAAGGGGAGATTCTGTACAAGGGGAGATACTGTACAAGGGGAGATTCAGTGTATTTACATGGGGAGATTCTGTACAAGGGGAAATTCTGTACAAGGGGAGATTCTGTACAAGGGGAGACTCTGTACAAGGGGAGACTCTGTGTATTTACATGGGGAGATTCTGTACAAGGGGAGATTCTGTACAAGGGGAGACTCTGTACAAGGGGAGAATCTGTACAAGGGGAGACTCTGTGTATTTACATGGGGAGATTCTGGACATGGGGAGATTGTGAACAAGGGGAGATTGTGTACAAGGCGAGATTCTGTACAAGGGGAGACTCTGTGTATTTACATGGGGAGATTCTGGACATGGGGAGATTGCGCACAAGGGGAGATTCTGTACAAAGGGAGATTCTGTACAAGGGGAGTCTCTGTGTATTTACATGGGAGTTTCTGTAAATGGGGAGATTCTGTACAATGGGAGATTCTGTACAAGGGGAGATTCTGTACAAGGGGAGATTCAGTGTATTTACATGGGGAGATTCTGTACATGTGGAGATTCTGTACATGGGGAAATTCTGTACAAGGGGAGATTCTGTACAAAGGGAGACTCTGTACAAGGGGAGACTCTGTGTATTTACATGGGGAGATTCTGTACAAGGGGAGACTCTCTACAAGGGGACATTCTGTGTATTTACATGGGGAGATTCTGTACATGGGGAGATTGTGTACAAGGGGAGATTCTGTACAAGGGGAGACTCTGTACAAGGGGAGACTCTGTCCAAGGGGAGACTCTGTGTATTTACATGGGGAGATTCTGTACATGGGTAGATTGTGTACAAGGGGAAATTCTGTACAAGGGGAGATACTGTACAAGGGGAGATTCAGTGTATTTACATGGGGAGATTGTGTACATGGGGAGATTCTGTACAAGGGGAGACTCTGTACAAGGGGAGACTCTGTACAAGGGGAGACTCTGTGTATTTACATTGGAGATTCTGTACATGGTGAGAATGTGTACAAGGGGAGATTCTGTACAAGGGGCGATTCTGTACAAGGGGAGATTCAGTGTATTTACATGGGGAGATTCTGTACGTGGGGAGATTCTGTACATGGGGAAATTCTGTACAAAGGGAGATTCTGTACAAAGGGAGACTCTGTACAAGGGGAGATTCTGTGTATTTACATGGGGATATTCTGTACAAGGGGAGATTCTGTACAAGGGGAGACTCTCTACAAGGGGAGACTCTGTGTATTTGCATGGGGAGATTCTGTACATGGGGAGATTGTGTGCAAGGGGAGATTCTGTACAAGGGGAGATTCTGTCCAAGGAGAGACTCTGTACAAGGGGAGACTCTGTGCAAGGGGAGACTCTGTGTATTTACATGGGTAGATTCTGTCCATGGGGAGATTGTGTACAATGGGAGATTCTGTACAAGGGGAGATACTGTGCAAAGGGAGATTCAGTGTATTTACATGGGGAGATTTTGTACATGGGGAGATTCTGTACATGGGGAAATTCTGTACAAGGGGAGATTCTGTACAAGGGGAGACTCTGTACAAGGGGAGACTCTGTACAAGGGGAGTCTCTGTGTATTTACATGGGAGTTTCTGTAAATGGGGAGATTCTGTACAAGGGGAGATTCTGTCCAAGGGGAGATTCTGTACAAGGGGAGATTCAGTGTATTTAGATGGGGAGATTCTGTACATGTGGAGATTCTGTACATGGGGAAATTCTGTACAAGGGGAGATTCTGTACAAAGGGAGACTCTGTACAAGGGGAGACTCTGTGTATTTACATGGGGAGATTCTGTACAAGGGGAGACTCTCTACAAGGGGACATTCTGTGTATTTACATGGGGAGATTCTGTACATGGGGAGATTGTGTACAAGGGGAGATTCTGTACAAGGGGAGACTCTGTACAAGGGGAGACTCTGTACAAGGGGAGACTCTGTGCATTTACATGGGGAGATTCTGTACATGGGTAGATTGTGTACAAGGGGAAATTCTGTACAAGGGGAGATACTGTACAAGGGGAGATTCAGTGTATTTACATGGGGAGATTGTGTACATGGGGAGATTCTGTACATGGGGAAATTCTGTACAAGGGCAGATTCTGTACAAGGGGAGACTCTGTACAAGGGGAGACTCTGTGTATTTACATGGGGAGATTCTGTACATGGGGAGATTGTGTGCAATGGGAGATTCTGTACAAGGGGAGATACTGTGCAAGGGGAGATTCAGTGTATTTACATGGGGAGATTTTGTACATGGGGAGATTCTGTACATGGGGAAATTCTGTACAAGGGGAGATTCTGTACAAGGGGAGACTCTGTGTATTTACATGGGGAGATTCTGTACAAGGGGAGATTCTGTACAAGGGGAGAGTCTGTAGAAGGGGAGACTCTGTACAAGGGGAGACTCTGTGTATTTACATGGAGAGATTCTGTACATGGGGAGATTGTGTACAAGGGGAGACTTTGTACAAGGGAAGATTCTGTACAAGGGGAGATTCTGTGCATTTACATGGGGAGATTCTGTACATGGGGAGATTCTGTACACGGGAGATTCTGTACAAGGGGAGACTCTGTACAAGGGGAGACTCTGTGTATTTACATGGGGAGATTCTGTACATGGAGAGATTGTGTACAAGGGGAGACTTTGTACAAGGGAAGATTCTGTACAAGGGGGATTCTGTGCATTTACATGGGGAGATTCTGTACATGGGGAGATTCTGTACACGGGAGATTCTGTACAAGGGGAGACTCTGTACAAGGGGAGGCTCTCCCTGTGTGCAAGGGGAGATTTGTGTATTTACAAAAGGCGATTCTGTATATTTACATGGGGAGATTCTGTACATGGGGAGATTGTATACAATGGGAGATTCTGTACAAGGGGTGATTCTGTACAAGGGGAGACTCTGTACAAGGGGAGACTCTGTGTATTTACATGGGGAGATTCTGTACATGGGGTGATTGGGTACAAGGGGAGATTCTGCACAAGGGGAGATTCTGTCTATTGACATGGGGAGATTCTGTACATGGGGAGATTGTGTACAAGGGGAGATTCTGTACAAGGGGAGACTCTGTACAAGGGGAGACTCTGTACAAGGGGAGACTCTGTGTATTTACATGGGGAGATTCTATACATGGGTAGATTGTGTACAATGGGAGATTCTGTACAAGGGGAGATACTGTGCAAGGGGAGATTCAGTGTATTTACATGGGGAGATTTTGTACATGGGGAGATTCAGTACATGGGGAAATTCTGTACAAGGGGAGATTCTGTACAAGGGGAGACTCTGTACAAGGGGAGACTCTGTACAAGGGGAGTCTCTGTGTATTTACATGGGAGTTTCTGTAAATGGGGAGATTCTGTACAAGGGGAGATTCTGTCCAAGGGGAGATTCTGTACAAGGGGAGATTCAGTGTATTTAGATGGGGAGATTCTGTACATGTGGAGATTCTGTACAAGGGGAGACTCTGTACAAGGGGAGACTCTGTGTATTTACATGGGGATATTCTGTACATGGGGAGATTCTGTACATGGGGAAATTCTGTACAAGGGGAGATTCTGTACAAAGGGAGACTCTGTACAAGGGGAGACTCTGTGTATTTACATGGGGAGATTCTGTACAAGGGGAGATTCTGTACAAGGGGAGACTCTCTACAAGGGGAGACTCTGTGTATTTACATGGGGAGATTCTGTACATGTGGTCATTGTGTACAAGGGGAGATTCTGCACAAGGGGAGATTCTGTGTATTTACATGGGGAGATTCTGTACATGGGGAGATTGTGTACAAGGGGAGAATCTGTACAAGGGGAGACTCTGTACAAGGGGAGACTCTGTACAAGGGGAGACTCTGTGTATTTACATGGGGAGATTCTGTACATGGGTAGATTGTGTACAAGGGGAGATTCTGTACAAGGGGAGATACTGTACAAGGGGAGATTCAGTGTATTTACATGGGGAGATTCTGTACAAGGGGAAATTCTGTACAAGGGGAGATTCTGTACAAGGGGAGACTCTGTACAAGGGGAGACTCTGTGTATTTACATGGGGAGATTCTGTACAAGGGGAGATTCTGTACAAGGGGAGACTCTGTACAAGGGGAGAATCTGTACAAGGGGAGACTCTGTGTATTTACATGGGGAGATTCTGGACATGGGGAGATTGTGAACAAGGGGAGATTGTGTACAAGGCGAGATTCTGTACAAGGGGAGACTCTGTGTATTTACATGGGGAGATTCTGGACATGGGGAGATTGCGCACAAGGGGAGATTCTGTACAAAGGGAGATTCTGTACAAGGGGAGTCTCTGTGTATTTACATGGGAGTTTCTGTAAATGGGGAGATTCTGTACAATGGGAGATTCTGTACAAGGGGAGATTCTGTACAAGGGGAGATTCAGTGTATTTACATGGGGAGATTCTGTACATGTGGAGATTCTGTACATGGGGAAATTCTGTACAATGGAGATTCTGTACAAAGGGAGACTCTGTACAAGGGGAGACTCTGTGTATTTACATGGGGAGATTCTGTACAAGGGGAGACTCTCTACAAGGGGACATTCTGTGTATTTACATGGGGAGATTCTGTACATGGGGAGATTGTGTACAAGGGGAGATTCTGTACAAGGGGAGACTCTGTACAAGGGGAGACTCTGTCCAAGGGGAGACTCTGTGTATTTACATGGGGAGATTCTGTACATGGGTAGATTGTGTACAAGGGGAAATTCTGTACAAGGGGAGATACTGTACAAGGGGAGATTCAGTGTATTTACATGGGGAGATTGTGTACATGGGGAGATTCTGTACAAGGGGAGACTCTGTACAAGGGGAGACTCTGTACAAGGGGAGACTCTGTGTATTTACATTGGAGATTCTGTACATGGTGAGAATGTGTACAAGGGGAGATTCTGTACAAGGGGCGATTCTGTACAAGGGGAGATTCAGTGTATTTACATGGGGAGATTCTGGACGTGGGGAGATTCTGTACATGGGGAAATTCTGTACAAAGGGAGATTCTGTACAAAGGGAGACTCTGTACAAGGGGAGATTCTGTGTATTTACATGGGGATATTCTGTACAAGGGGAGATTCTGTACAAGGGGAGACTCTCTACAAGGGGAGACTCTGTGTATTTGCATGGGGAGATTCTGTACATGGGGAGATTGTGTGCAAGGGGAGATTCTGTACAAGGGGAGATTCTGTCCAAGGAGAGACTCTGTACAAGGGGAGACTCTGTGCAAGGGGAGACTCTGTGTATTTACATGGGTAGATTCTGTCCATGGGGAGATTGTGTACAATGGGAGATTCTGTACAAGGGGAGATACTGTGCAAAGGGAGATTCAGTGTATTTACATGGGGAGATTTTGTACATGGGGAGATTCTGTACATGGGGAAATTCTGTACAAGGGGAGATTCTGTACAAGGGGAGACTCTGTACAAGGGGAGACTCTGTACAAGGGGAGTCTCTGTGTATTTACATGGGAGTTTCTGTAAATGGGGAGATTCTGTACAAGGGGAGATTCTGTCCAAGGGGAGATTCTGTACAACGGGAGATTCAGTGTATTTAGATGGGGAGATTCTGTACATGTGGAGATTCTGTACATGGGGAAATTCTGTACAAGGGGAGATTCTGTACAAAGGGAGACTCTGTACAAGGGGAGACTCTGTGTATTTACATGGGGAGATTCTGTACAAGGGGAGACTCTCTACAAGGGGACATTCTGTGTATTTACATGGGGAGATTCTGTACATGGGGAGATTGTGTACAAGGGGAGATTCTGTACAAGGGGAGACTCTGTACAAGGGGAGACTCTGTACAAGGGGAGACTCTGTGCATTTACATGGGGAGATTCTGTACATGGGTAGATTGTGTACAAGGGGAAATTCTGTACAAGGGGAGATACTGTACAAGGGGAGATTCAGTGTATTTACATGGGGAGATTGTGTACATGGGGAGATTCTGTACATGGGGAAATTCTGTACAAGGGCAGATTCTGTACAAGGGGAGACTCTGTACAAGGGGAGACTCTGTGTATTTACATGGGGAGATTCTGTACATGGGGAGATTGTGTGCAATGGGAGATTCTGTACAAGGGGAGATACTGTGCAAGGGGAGATTCAGTGTATTTACATGGGGAGATTTTGTACATGGGGAGATTCTGTACATGGGGAAATTCTGTACAAGGGGAGATTCTGTACAAGGGGAGACTCTGTGTATTTACATGGGGAGATTCTGTACAAGGGGAGATTCTGTACAAGGGGAGAGTCTGTAGAAGGGGAGACTCTGTACAAGGGGAGACTCTGTGTATTTACATGGAGAGATTCTGTACATGGGGAGATTGTGTACAAGGGGAGACTTTGTACAAGGGAAGATTCTGTACAAGGGGAGATTCTGTGCATTTACATGGGGAGATTCTGTACATGGGGAGATTCTGTACACGGGAGATTCTGTACAAGGGGAGACTCTGTACAAGGGGAGACTCTGTGTATTTACATGGGGAGATTCTGTACATGGAGAGATTGTGTACAAGGGGAGACTTTGTACAAGGGAAGATTCTGTACAAGGGGGATTCTGTGCATTTACATGGGGAGATTCTGTACATGGGGAGATTCTGTACACGGGAGATTCTGTACAAGGGGAGACTCTGTACAAGGGGAGGCTCTCCCTGTGTGCAAGGGGAGATTTGTGTATTTACAAAAGGCGATTCTGTATATTTACATGGGGAGATTCTGTACATGGGGAGATTGTATACAATGGGAGATTCTGTACAAGGGGTGATTCTGTACAAGGGGAGACTCTGTACAAGGGGAGACTCTGTGTATTTACATGGGGAGATTCTGTACATGGGGTGATTGGGTACAAGGGGAGATTCTGCACAAGGGGAGATTCTGTCTATTGACATGGGGAGATTCTGTACATGGGGAGATTGTGTACAAGGGGAGATTCTGTACAAGGGGAGACTCTGTACAAGGGGAGACTCTGTACAAGGGGAGACTCTGTGTATTTACATGGGGAGATTCTATACATGGGTAGATTGTGTACAATGGGAGATTCTGTACAAGGGGAGATACTGTGCAAGGGGAGATTCAGTGTATTTACATGGGGAGATTTTGTACATGGGGAGATTCAGTACATGGGGAAATTCTGTACAAGGGGAGATTCTGTACAAGGGGAGACTCTGTACAAGGGGAGACTCTGTACAAGGGGAGTCTCTGTGTATTTACATGGGAGTTTCTGTAAATGGGGAGATTCTGTACAAGGGGAGATTCTGTACAAGGGGAGATTCTGTACAAGGGGAGATTCAGTGTATTTAGATGGGGAGATTCTGTACATGTGGAGATTCTGTACATGGGGAAATTCTGTACAAGGGGAGATTCTGTACAAAGGGAGACTCTGTACAAGGGGAGACTCTGTGTTTTTACATGGGGAGATTCTGTACAAGGGGAGACTCTCTACAAGGGGACATTCTGTGTATTTACATGGGGAGATTCTTTACATGAGGAGATTCTGTACAAGGGGAGATTCTGTACAAGGGGAGACTCTGTACAAGGGGAGACTCTGTACAAGGGGAGACTCTGTGTATTTACATGGGGAGATTCTGTACATGGGGAGATTGTGTACAAGAGGAGACTTTGTACAAGGGAAGATTCTGTACAAGGGGAGATTCTGTGCATTTACATGGGGAGATTCTGTACATGGGGAGATTCTGTACACGGGAGATTCTGTACAAGGGGAAACTCTGTACAAGGGGAGGCTCTCCCTGTGTGCAAGGGGAGATGTATGTATTTACAAAAGGCGATTCTGTATATTTACATGGGGAGATTCTGTACATGGGGAGATTGTGTACAATGGGAGATTCTGTACAAGGGGAGATTCTGTACAAGGGGAGATTCTGTACAAGGGGAGACTCTGTACAAGGGGAGACTCTGTGTATTTACATGGGGATATTCTGTACATGGGGAGATTCTGTACATGGGGAAATTCTGTACAAGGGGAGATTCTGTACAAAGGGAGACTCTGTACAAGGGGAGACTCTGTGTATTGACATGGGGAGATTCTGTACAAGGGGAGATTCTGTACAAGGGGAGACTCTCTACAAGCGGAGACTCTGTGTATTTACATGGGGAGATTCTGTACATGTGGTCATTGTGTACAAGGGGAGATTCTGCACAAGGGGAGATTCTGTGTATTTACATGGGGAGATTCTGTACATGGGGAGATTGTGTACAAGGGGAGAATCTGTACAAGGGGAGACTCTGTACAAGGGGAGACTCTGTACAAGGGGAGACTCTGTGTATTTACATGGGGAGATTCTGTACATGGGTAGATTGTGTACAAGGGGAGATTCTGTACAAGGGGAGATACTGTACAAGGGGAGATTCAGTGTATTTACATGGGGAGATTCTGTACAAGGGGAAATTCTGTACAAGGGGAGATTCTGTACAAGGGGAGACTCTGTACAAGGGGAGACTCTGTGTATTTACATGGGGAGATTCTGTACAAGGGGAGATTCTGTACAAGGGGAGACTCTGTACAAGGGGAGAATCTGTACAAGGGGAGACTCTGTGTATTTACATGGGGAGATTCTGGACATGGGGAGATTGTGAACAAGGGGAGATTGTGTACAAGGCGAGATTCTGTACAAGGGGAGACTCTGTGTATTTACATGGGGAGATTCTGGACATGGGGAGATTGCGCACAAGGGGAGATTCTGTACAAAGGGAGATTCTGTACAAGGGGAGTCTCTGTGTATTTACATGGGAGTTTCTGTAAATGGGGAGATTCTGTACAAGGGGAGATTCTGTACAAGGGGAGATTCTGTACAAGGGGAGATTCAGTGTATTTACATGGGGAGATTCTGTACATGTGGAGATTCTGTACATGGGGAAATTCTGTACAAGGGGAGATTCTGTACAAAGGGAGACTCTATACAAGGGGAGACTCTGTGTATTTACATGGGGAGATTCTGTACAAGGGGAGACTCTCTACAAGGGGACATTCTGTGTATTTACATGGGGAGATTCTGTACATGGGGAGATTGTGTACAAGGGAAGATTCTGTACAAGGGGAGACTCTGTACAAGGGGAGACACTGTCCAAGGGGAGACTCTGTGTATTTACATGGGGAGATTCTGTACATGGGTAGATTGTGTACAAGGGGAAATTCTGTACAAGGGGAGATACTGTACAAGGGGAGATTCAGTGTATTTACATGGGGAGATTGTGTACATGGGGAGATTCTGTACAAGGGGAGACTCTGTACAAGGGGAGACTCTGTACAAGGGGAGACTCTGTGTATTTCCATTGGAGATTCTGTACATGGGGAGAATGTGTACAAGGGGAGATTCTGTACAAGGGGCGATTCTGTACAAGGGGAGATTCAGTGTATTTACATGGGGAGATTCTGTACGTGGGGAGATTCTGTACATGGGGAAATTCTGTACAAAGGGAGATTCTGTACAAAGGGAGACTCTGTACAAGGGGAGATTCTGTGTATTTACATGGGGATATTCTGTACAAGGGGAGATTCTGTACAAGGGGAGACTCTCTACAAGGGGAGACTCTGTGTATTTGCATGGGGAGATTCTGTACATGGGGAGATTGTGTGCAAGGGGAGATTCTGTACAAGGGGAGATTCTGTCCAAGGAGAGACTCTGTACAAGGGGAGACTCTGTGCAAGGGGAGACTCTGTGTATTTACATGGGTAGATTCTGTCCATGGGGAGATTGTGTACAATGGGAGATTCTGTACAAGGGGAGATACTGTGCAAGGGGAGATTCAGTGTATTTACATGGGGAGATTTTGTACATGGGGAGATTCTGTACATGGGGAAATTCTGTACAAGGGGAGATTCTGTACAAGGGGAGACTCTGTACAAGGGGAGACTCTGTACAAGGGGAGTCTCTGTGTATTTACATGGGAGTTTCTGTAAATGGGGAGATTCTGTACAAGGGGAGATTCTGTCCAAGGGGAGATTCTGTACAAGGGGAGATTCAGTGTATTTAGATGGGGAGATTCTGTACATGTGGAGATTCTGTACATGGGGAAATTCTGTACAAGGGGAGACTCTGTACAAGGGGAGACTCTGTACAAGGGGAGTCTCTGTGTATTTACATGGGAGTTTCTGTAAATGGGGAGATTCTGTACAAGGGGAGATTCTGTCCAAGGGGAGATTCTGTACAAGGGGAGATTCAGTGTATTTAGATGGGGAGATTCTGTACATGTGGAGATTCTGTACATGGGGAAATTCTGTACAAGGGGAGATTCTGTACAAAGGGAGACTCTGTACAAGGGGAGACTCTGTGTATTTACATGGGGAGATTCTGTACAAGGGGAGACTCTCTACAAGGGGACATTCTGTGTATTTACATGGGGAGATTCTGTACATGGGGAGATTGTGTACAAGGGGAGATTCTGTACAAGGGGAGACTCTGTACAAGGGGAGACTCTGTACAAGGGGAGACTCTGTGCATTTACATGGGGAGATTCTGTACATGGGTAGATTGTGTACAAGGGGAAATTCTGTACAAGGGGAGATACTGTACAAGGGGAGATTCAGTGTATTTACATGGGGAGATTGTGTACATGGGGAGATTCTGTACATGGGGAAATTCTGTACAAGGGCAGATTCTGTACAAGGGGAGACTCTGTACAAGGGGAGACTCTGTGTATTTACATGGGGAGATTCTGTACATGGGGAGATTGTGTGCAATGGGAGATTCTGTACAAGGGGAGATACTGTTCAAGGGGAGATTCAGTGTATTTACATGGGGAGATTTTGTACATGGGGAGATTCTGTACATGGGGAAATTCTGTACAAGGGGAGATTCTGTACAAGGGGAGACTCTGTGTATTTACATGGGGAGATTCTGTACAAGGGGAGATTCTGTACAAGGGGAGAGTCTGTAGAAGGGGAGACTCTGTACAAGGGGAGACTCTGTGTATTTACATGGAGAGATTCTGTACATGGGGAGATTGTGTACAAGGGGAGAATTTGTACAAGGGAAGATTCTGTACAAGGGGAGATTCTGTGCATTTACATGGGGAGATTCTGTACATGGGGAGATTCTGTACACGGGAGATTCTGTACAAGGGGAGACTCTGTACAAGGGGAGACTCTGTGTATTTACATGGGGAGATTCTGTACATGGAGAGATTGTGTACAAGGGGAGACTTTGTACAAGGGAAGATTCTGTACAAGGGGGATTCTGTGCATTTACATGGGGAGATTCTGTACATGGGGAGATTCTGTACACGGGAGATTCTGTACAAGGGGAGACTCTGTACAAGGGGAGGCTCTCCCTGTGTGCAAGGGGAGATTTGTGTATTTACAAAAGGCGATTCTGTATATTTACATGGGGAGATTCTGTACATGGGGAGATTGTATACAATGGGAGATTCTGTACAAGGGGTGATTCTGTACAAGGGGAGACTCTGTACAAGGGGAGACTCTGTGTATTTACATGGGGAGATTCTGTACATGGGGTGATTGGGTACAAGGGGAGATTCTGCACAAGGGGAGATTCTGTCTATTGACATGGGGAGATTCTGTACATGGGGAGATTGTGTACAAGGGGAGATTCTGTACAAGGGGAGACTCTGTACAAGGGGAGACTCTGTACAAGGGGAGACTCTGTGTATTTACATGGGGAGATTCTGTACATGGGTAGATTGTGTACAAGGGGAGATTCTGTACAAGGGGAGATACTGTACAAGGGAAGATTCAGTGTATTTACATGGGGAGATTCTGTACAAGGGGAAATTCTGTACAAGGGGAGATTCTGTACAAGGGGAGACTCTGTACAAGGGGAGACTCTGTGTATTTACATGGGGAGATTCTGTACAAGGGGAGATTCTGAACAAGGGGAGACTCTGTACAAGGGGAGACTCTGTACAAGGGGAGACTCTGTGTATTTACATGGGGAGATTCTGCACATGGGGAGATTGTGAACAAGGGGAGATTGTGTACAAGGCGAGATTCTGTACAAGGGGAGACTCTGTGTACTTACATGGGGAGATTCTGTACATGGGGAGATTGTGCACAAGGGGAGATTCTGTACAAAGGGAGATTATGTGTATTTACATGGGGAGATTCTGTACATGGGGTGATTGTGTACAAGGGGAGCTTCTGTACAAGGGCAGATTCAGTGTATTTACATGGGGAAATTCTGAACAAGGGGAGATTCTGTAAAAGGGGAGACTCTGTACAAGGGGAGACTCTGTACAAGGGGAGACTCTGTGTATTTACATGGGGAGATTCTGTACATGGGCTGATTGTGTACAAGGGGAGATTCTGTACAAGGGGAGATTCTGTACAAGGGGAGACTCTGTACAAGGGGAGACTCTGTGTATTTACATGGGGAGATTCTGTACAAGGGGAGATTCTGTACAAGGGGAGACTCTGTACAAGGGGAGACTCTGTACAAGGGGAGACTCTGTGTATTTACATTGGAGATTCTGTACATGGGGAGAATGTGTACAAGGGGAGATTCTGTACAAGGGGCGATTCTGTACAAGGGGAGATTCAGTGTATTTACATGGGGAGATTCTGTACGTGGGGAGATTCTGTACATGGGGAAATTCTGTACAAAGGGAGATTCTGTACAAAGGGAGACTCTGTACAAGGGGAGATTCTGTGTATTTACATGGGGATATTCTGTACAAGGGGAGATTCTGTACAAGGGGAGACTCTCTACAAGGGGAGACTCTGTGTATTTACATTGGGAGATTCTGTACATGGGGAGATTGTGTGCAAGGGGAGATTCTGTACAAGGGGAGACTCTGTACAAGGGGAGACTCTGTACAAGGGGAGACTCTGTGTATTTACATGGGGAGATTCTGTACATGGGTAGATTGTGTACAAGGGGAGATTCTGTACAAGGGGAGATACTGTACAAGGGGAGATTCAGTGTATTTACATGGGGAGATTGTATACAATGGGAGATTCTGTACAAGGGGTGATTCTGTACAAGGGGAGACTCTGTACAAGGGGAGACTCTGTGTATTTACATGGGGAGATTCTGTACATGGGGTGATTGGGTACAAGGGGAGATTCTGCACAAGGGGAGATTCTGTCTATTGACATGGGGAGATTCTGTACATGGGGAGATTGTGTACAAGGGGAGATTCTGTACAAGGGGAGACTCTGTACAAGGGGAGACTCTGTACAAGGGGAGACTCTGTGTATTTACATGGGGAGATTCTGTACATGGGTAGATTGTGTACAAGGGGAGATTCTGTACAAGGGGAGATACTGTACAAGGGAAGATTCAGTGTATTTACATGGGGATATTCTGTACAAGGGGAAATTCTGTACAAGGGGAGATTCTGTACAAGGGGAGACTCTGTACAAGGGGAGACTCTGTGTATTTACATGGGGAGATTCTGTACAAGGGGAGATTCTGAACAAGGGGAGACTCTGTACAAGGGGAGACTCTGTACAAGGGGAGACTCTGTGTATTTACATGGGGAGATTCTGCACATGGGGAGATTGTGAACAAGGGGAGATTGTGTACAAGGCGAGATTCTGTACAAGGGGAGACTCTGTGTACTTACATGGGGAGATTCTGTACATGGGGAGATTGTGCACAAGGGGAGATTCTGTACAAAGGGAGATTATGTGTATTTACATGGGGAGATTCTGTACATGGGGTGATTGTGTACAAGGGGAGCTTCTGTACAAGGGCAGATTCAGTGTATTTACATGGGGAAATTCTGAACAAGGGGAGATTCTGTAAAAGGGGAGACTCTGTACAAGGGGAGACTCTGTACAAGGGGAGACTCTGTGTATTTACATGGGGAGATTCTGTACATGGGCTGATTGTGTACAAGGGGAGATTCTGTACAAGGGGAGATTCTGTACAAGGGGAGACTCTGTACAAGGGGAGACTCTGTGTATTTACATGGGGAGATTCTGTACAAGGGGAGATTCTGTACAAGGGGAGACTCTGTACAAGGGGAGACTCTGTACAAGGGGAGACTCTGTGTATTTACATTGGAGATTCTGTACATGGGGAGAATGTGTACAAGGGGAGATTCTGTACAAGGGGCGATTCTGTACAAGGGGAGATTCAGTGTATTTACATGGGGAGATTCTGTACGTGGGGAGATTCTGTACATGGGGAAATTCTGTACAAAGGGAGATTCTGTACAAAGGGAGACTCTGTACAAGGGGAGATTCTGTGTATTTACATGGGGATATTCTGTACAAGGGGAGATTCTGTACAAGGGGAGACTCTCTACAAGGGGAGACTCTGTGTATTTACATGGGGAGATTCTGTACATGGGGAGATTGTGTGCAAGGGGAGATTCTGTACAAGGGGAGACTCTGTACAAGGGGAGACTCTGTACAAGGGGAGACTCTGTGTATTTACATGGGGAGATTCTGTACATGGGTAGATTGTGTACAAGGGGAGATTCTGTACAAGGGGAGATACTGTACAAGGGGAGATTCAGTGTATTTACATGGGGAGATTCTGTACAAGGGGAGATTCTGTACAAGGGGAGACTCTGTACAAGGGGAGACTCTGTACAAGGGGAGACTCTGTGTATTTACATGGGGAGATTCTGTACATGGGGAGATTCTGTACATGGGGAAATTCTGTTACAAGGGGAGATTCTGTACAAAGGGAGACTCTCTACAAGGGGAGACTCTGTGTATTTACATGGGGAGATTCTGTACATGGGGAAATTCTGTACAAAGGGAGATTCTGTACAAGGGGAGACTCGGTACAAGGGGAGACTCTGTGTATTTACATGGGGAGATTCTGTACAAGGGGAGATTCTGTACAAGGGGAGACTCTGTACAAGGGGAGACTCTCCCTGTGTGCAAGGGGAGATGTATGTATTTACAAAAGGCGATTCTGTATATTTACATGGGGAGATTCTGTACATGGGGAGATTGTGTACAATGGGAGCTTCTGTACAAGGGGAGATTCTGTACAAGGGGAGATTCTGTACAAGGGGAGACTCTGTACAAGGGGAGACTCTGTGTCTTTACATGGGGATATTCTGTACATGGGGAGATTCTGTTCATGGGGAAATTCTGTACAAGGGGAGATTCTGTACAAAGGGAGACTCTGTACAAGGGGAGACTCTGTGTATTTACATGGGGAGATTCTGTACAAGGGGAGATTCTGTACAAGGGGAGACTCTCTACAAGGGGAGACTCTGTGTATTTACATGGGGAGATTCTGTACATGTGGTCATTGTGTACAAGGGGAGATTCTGCACAAGGGGACATTCTGTGTATTTACATGGGGAGATTCTGTACATGGGGAGATTGTGTACAAGGGGAGAATCTGTACAAGGGGAGACTCTGTACAAGGGGAGACTCTGTACAAGGGGAGACTCTGTGTATTTACATGGGGAGATTCTGTACGTGGGTAGATTGTGTACAAGGGGAGATTCTGTACAAGGGGAGATACTGTACAAGGGGAGATTCAGTATATTTACATGGGGAGATTCTGTACAAGGGGAAATTCTGTACAAGGGGAGATTCTGTACAAAGGGAGACTCTGTACAAGGGGAGACTCTGTGTATTTACATGGGGAGATTCTGTACAAGGGGAGATTCTGTACAAGGGGAGACTCTGTACAAGGGGAGAATCTGTACAAGGGGAGACTCTGTGTATTTACATGGGGAGATTCTGGACATGGGGAGATTGTGAACAAGGGGAGATTGTGTACAAGGCGAGATTCTGTACAAGGGGAGACTCTGTGTATTTACATGGGGAGATTCTGGACATGGGGAGATTGCGCACAAGGGGAGATTCTGTACAAAGGGAGATTCTGTACAAGGGGAGTCTCTGTGTATTTACATGGGAGTTTCTGCAAATGGGGAGATTCTGTACAAGGGGAGATTCTGAACAAGGGGAGATTCTGTACAAGGGGAGATTCAGTGTATTTACATGGGGAGATTCTGTACATGTGGAGATTCTGTACATGGGGAAATTCTGTACAAGGGGAGATTCTGTACAAAGGGGAGACTCTGTACAAGGGGAGACTCTGTGTATTTACATGGGGAGATTCTGTACAAGGGGAGACTCTCTACAAGGGGACATTCTGTGTATTTACATGGGGAGATTCTGTACATGGGGAGATTGTGTACAAGGGGAGATTCTGTCCAAGGGGAGACTCTGTACAAGGGGTGACTCTGTCCAAGGGGAGACTCTGTGTATTTACATGGGGAGATTCTGTACATGGGTAGATTGTGTACAAGGGGAAATTCTGTACAAGGGGAGATACTGTACAAGGGGAGATTCAGTGTATTTACATGGGGGGATTGTGTACATGGGGAGATTCTGTACAAGGGGAGACTCTGTACAAGGGGAGACTCTGTACAAGGGGAGACTCTGTGTATTTACATTGGAGATTCTGTACATGGGGAGAATGTGTACAAGGGGAGATTCTGTACAAGGGGCGATTCTGTACAAGGGGAGATTCAGTGTATTTACATGGGGAGATTCTGTACGTGGGGAGATTCTGTACATGGGGAAATTCTGTACAAAGGGAGATTCTGTACAAAGGGAGACTCTGTACAAAGGGAGACTCTGTACAAGGGGAGATTCTGTGTATTTACATGGGGATATTCTGTACAAGGGGAGATTCTGTACAAGGGGAGACTCTCTACAAGGGGAGACTCTGTGTATTTGCATGGGGAGATTCTGTACATGGGGAGATTGTGTGCAAGGGGAGATTCTGTACAAGGGGAGATTCTGTCCAAGGGGAGACTCTGTACAAGGGGAGACTCTGTGCAAGGGGAGACTCTGTGTATTTACATGGGTAGATTCTGTACATGGGGAGATTGTGTACAATGGGAGATTCTGTACAAGGGGAGATACTGTGCAAGGGGAGATTCAGTGTATTTACATGGGGAGATTTTGTACATGGGGGGATTCTGTACATGGGGAAATTCTGTACAAGGGGAGATTCTGTACAAGGGGAGACTCTGTACAAGGGGAGACTCTGTACAAGGGGAGTCTCTGTGTATTTACATGGGAGTTTCTGTAAATGGGGAGATTCTGTACAAGGGGAGATTCTGTACAAGGGGAGATTCTGTACAAGGGGAGATTCAGTGTATTTAGATGGGGAGATTCTGTACATGTGGAGATTCTGTACATGGGGAAATTCTGTACAAGGGGAGATTCTGTACAAAGGGAGACTCTGTACAAGGGGAGACTCTGTGTATTTACATGGGGAGATTCTGTACAAGGGGAGACTCTCTGCAAGGGGACATTCTGTGTATTTACATGGGGAGAATCTGTACATGGGGAGATTGTGTACAAGGGGAGATTCTGTACAAGGGGAGACTCTGTACAAGGGGAGACTCTGTACAAGGGGAGACTCTGTGCATTTACATGGGGAGATTCTGTACATGGGTAGATTGTGTACAAGGGGAAATTCTGTACAAGGGGAGATACTGTACAAGGGGAGATTCAGTGTATTTACATGGGGAGATTGTGTACATGGGGAGATTCTGTACATGGGGAAATTCTGTACAAGGGGAGATTCTGTACAAGGGGAGACTCTGTACAAGGGGAGACTCTGTGTATTTACATGGGGAGATTCTGTACATGGGGAGATTGTGTGCAATGGGAGATTCTGTACAAGGGCAGATACTGTTCAAGGGGAGATTCAGTGTATTTACATGGGGAGATTTTGTACATGGGGAGATTCTGTCCATAGGGAAATTCTGTACAAGGGGAGATTCTGTACAAGGGGAGACTCTGTGTATTTACATGGGGAGATTCTGTACAAGGGGAGATTCTGTACAAGGGGAGAGTCTGTAGAAGGGGAGACTCTGTAAAAGGGGAGACTCTGTGTATTTGCATGGAGAGATTCTGTACATGGGGACATTGTGTACAAGGGGAGACTTTGTACAAGGGAAGATTCTGTACAAGGGGAGATTCTGTGCATTTACATGGGGAGATTCTGTACATGGGGAGATTCTGTACACGGGAGATTCTGTACAAGGGGAGACTCTGTACAAGGGGAGACTCTGTGTATTTACATGGGGAGATTCTGTACATGGAGAGATTGTGTACAAGGGGAGACTTTGTACAAGGGAAGATTCTGTACAAGGGGGATTCTGTGCATTTACATGGCGAGATTCTGTACATGGGGAGATTCTGTACACGGGAGATTCTGTACAAGGGGAGACTCTGTACAAGGGGAGGCTCTCCCTGTGTGCAAGGGGAGATTTGTGTATTTACAAAAGGCGATTCTGTATATTTACATGGGGAGATTCTGTACATGGGGAGATTGTATACAATGGGAGATTCTGTACAAGGGGTGATTCTGTACAAGGGGAGACTCTGTACAAGGGGAGACTCTGTGTATTTACATGGGGAGATTCTGTACATGGGGTGATTGGGTACAAGGGGAGATTCTGCACAAGGGGAGATTCTGTCTATTGACATGGGGAGATTCTGTACATGGGGAGATTGTGTACAAGGGGAGATTCTGTACAAGGGGAGACTCTGTACAAGGGGAGACTCTGTACAAGGGGAGACTCTGTGTATTTACATGGGGAGATTCTGTACATGGGTAGATTGTGTACAAGGGGAGATTCTGTTCAAGGGGAGATACTGTACAAGGGAAGATTCAGTGTATTTACATGGGGAGATTCTGTACAAGGGGAAATTCTGTACAAGGGGAGATTCTGTACAAGGGGAGACTCTGTACAAGGGGAGACTCTGTGTATTTACATGGGGAGATTCTGTACAAGGGGAGATTCTGAACAAGGGGAGACTCTGTACAAGGGGAGACTCTGTACAAGGGGAGACTCTGTGTATTTACATGGGGAGATTCTGCACATGGGGAGATTGTGAACAAGGGGAGATTGTGTACAAGGCGAGATTCTGTACAAGGGGAGACTCTGTGTACTTACATGGGGAGATTCTGTACATGGGGAGATTGTGCACAAGGGGAGATTCTGTACAAAGGGAGATTATGTGTATTTACATGGGGAGATTCTGTACATGGGGTGATTGTGTACAAGGGGAGCTTCTGTACAAGGGCAGATTCAGTGTATTTACATGGGGAAATTCTGAACAAGGGGAGATTCTGTAAAAGGGGAGACTCTGTACAAGGGGAGACTCTGTACAAGGGGAGACTCTGTGTATTTACATGGGGAGATTCTGTACATGGGCTGATTGTGTACAAGGGGAGATTCTGTACAAGGGGAGATTCTGTACAAGGGGAGACTCTGTACAAGGGGAGACTCTGTGTATTTACATGGGGAGATTCTGTACAAGGGGAGATTCTGTACAAGGGGAGACTCTGTACAAGGGGAGACTCTGTACAAGGGGAGACTCTGTGTATTTACATTGGAGATTCTGTACATGGGGAGAATGTGTACAAGGGGAGATTCTGTACAAGGGGCGATTCTGTACAAGGGGAGATTCAGTGTATTTACATGGGGAGATTCTGTACGTGGGGAGATTCTGTACATGGGGAAATTCTGTACAAAGGGAGATTCTGTACAAAGGGAGACTCTGTACAAGGGGAGATTCTGTGTATTTACATGGGGATATTCTGTACAAGGGGAGATTCTGTACAAGGGGAGACTCTCTACAAGGGGAGACTCTGTGTATTTACATGGGGAGATTCTGTACATGGGGAGATTGTGTGCAAGGGGAGATTCTGTACAAGGGGAGACTCTGTACAAGGGGAGACTCTGTACAAGGGGAGACTCTGTGTATTTACATGGGGAGATTCTGTACATGGGTAGATTGTGTACAAGGGGAGATTCTGTACAAGGGCAGATACTGTACAAGGGGAGATTCAGTGTATTTACATGGGGAGATTGTATACAATGGGAGATTCTGTACAAGGGGTGATTCTGTACAAGGGGAGGCTTTGTACAAGGGGAGACTCTGTGTATTTACATGGGGAGATTCTGTACATGGGGTGATTGGGTACAAGGGGAGATTCTGCACAAGGGGAGATTCTGTCTATTGACATGGGGAGATTCTGTACATGGGGAGATTGTGTACAAGGGGAGATTCTGTACAAGGGGAGACTCTGTACAAGGGGAGACTCTGTACAAGGGGAGACTCTGTGTATTTACATGGGGAGATTCTGTACATGCGTAGATTGTGTACAAGGGGAGATTCTGTACAAGGGGAGATACTGTACAAGGGAAGATTCAGTGTATTTACATGGGGAGATTCTGTACAAGGGGAAATTCTGTACAAGGGGAGATTCTGTACAAGGGGAGACTCTGTACAAGGGGAGACTCTGTACAAGGGGAGACTCTGTGTATTTACATGGGGAGATTCTGCACATGGGGAGATTGTGAACAAGGGGAGATTGTGTACAAGGCGAGATTCTGTACAAGGGGAGACTCTGTGTACTTACATGGGGAGATTCTGTACATGGGGAGATTGTGCACAAGGGGAGATTCTGTACAAAGGGAGATTATGTGTATTTACATGGGGAGATTCTGTACATGGGGTGATTGTGTACAAGGGGAGCTTCTGTACAAGGGCAGATTCAGTGTATTTACATGGGGAGATTCTGTACAAGGGGAGATTCTGAACAAGGGGAGACTCTGTACAAGGGGAGACTCTGTACAAGGGGAGACTCTGTGTATTTACATGGGGAGATTCTGCACATGGGGAGATTGTGAACAAGGGGAGATTGTGTACAAGGCGAGATTCTGTACAAGGGGAGACTCTGTGTACTTACATGGGGAGATTCTGTACATGGGGAGATTGTGCACAAGGGGAGATTCTGTACAAAGGGAGATTATGTGTATTTACATGGGGAGATTCTGTACATGGGGTGATTGTGTACAAGGGGAGCTTCTGTACAAGGGCAGATTCAGTGTATTTACATGGGGAAATTCTGAACAAGGGGAGATTCTGTAAAAGGGGAGACTCTGTACAAGGGGAGACTCTGTACAAGGGGAGACTCTGTGTATTTACATGGGGAGATTCTGTACATGGGCTGATTGTGTACAAGGGGAGATTCTGTACAAGGGGAGATTCTGTACAAGGGGAGACTCTGTACAAGGGGAGACTCTGTGTATTTACATGGGGAGATTCTGTACAAGGGGAGATTCTGTACAAGGGGAGACTCTGTACAAGGGGAGACTCTGTACAAGGGGAGACTCTGTGTATTTACATTGGAGATTCTGTACATGGGGAGAATGTGTACAAGGGGAGATTCTGTACAAGGGGCGATTCTGTACAAGGGGAGATTCAGTCTATTTACATGGGGAGATTCTGTACGTGGGGAGATTCTGTACATGGGGAAATTCTGTACAAAGGGAGATTCTGTACAAAGGGAGACTCTGTACAAGGGGAGATTCTGTGTATTTACATGGGATATTCTGTACAAGGGGAGATTCTGTACAAGGGGAGACTCTCTACAAGGGGAGACTCTGTGTATTTACATGGGGAGATTCTGTACATGGGGAGATTGTGTGCAAGGGGAGATTCTGTACAAGGGGAGACTCTGTACAAGGGGAGACTCTGTACAAGGGGAGACTCTGTGTATTTACATGGGGAGATTCTGTACATGGGTAGATTGTGTACAAGGGGAGATTCTGTACAAGGGGAGATACTGTACAAGGGGAGATTCAGTGTATTTACATGGGGAGATTCTGTACAAGGGGAGATTCTGTACAAGGGGAGACTCTGTACAAGGGGAGACTCTGTACAAGGGGAGACTCTGTACAAGGGGAGACTCTGTGTATTTACATGGGGAGATTCTGTACATGGGGAGATTCTGTACATGGGGAAATTCTGTTACAAGGGGAGATTCTGTACAAAGGGAGACTCTCTACAAGGGGAGACTCTGTGTATTTACATGGGGAGATTCTGTACATGGGGAGATTCTGTACAAGGGGAGACTCTGTACAAGGGGAGACTCTGTACAAGGGGAGACTCTGTGTATTTACATGGGAGTTTCTGTAAATGGGGAGATTCTGTACAAGGGGAGATTCTGTACAAGGGGAGATTCTGTACAAGGGGAGATTCAGTGTATTTAGATGGGGAGATTCTGTACATGTGGAGATTCTGTACATGGGGAAATTCTGTACAAGGGGAGATTCTGTACAAAGGGAGACTCTGTACAAGGGGACATTCTGTGTATTTACATGGGGAGATTCTGTACATGGGGAGATTGTGTACAAGGGGAGATTCTGTACAAGGGGAGACTCTGTACAAGGGGAGACTCTGTACAAGGGGAGACTCTGTGCATTTACATGGGGAGATTCTGTACATGGGTAGATTGTGTACAAGGGGAAATTCTGTACAAGGGGAGATACTGTACAAGGGGAGATTCAGTGTATTTACATGGGGAGATTGTGTACATGGGGAGATTCTGTACATGGGGAAATTCTGTACAAGGGGAGATTCTGTACAAGGGGAGACTCTGTACAAGGGGAGACTCTGTGTATTTACATGGGGAGATTCTGTACATGGGGAGATTGTGTGCAATGGGAGATTCTGTACAAGGGGAGATACTGTTCAAGGGGAGATTCAGTGTATTTACATGGGGAGATTTTGTACATGGGGAGATTCTGTACATGGGGAAATTCTGTACAATGGGAGATTCTGTACAAGGGGAGACTCTGTGTATTTACATGGGGAGATTCTGTACAAGGGGAGATTCTGTACAAGGGGAGAGTCTGTAGAAGGGGAGACTCTGTACAAGGGGAGACTCTGTACAAGGGGAGACTCTGTGTATTTACATGGAGAGATTCTGTACATGGGGAGATTGTGTACAAGGGGAGACTTTGTACAAGGGAAGATTCTGTACAAGGGGAGATTCTGTGCATTTACATGGGGAGATTCTGTACATGGGGAGATTCTGTACACGGGAGATTCTGTACAAGGGGAGACTCTGTACAAGGGGAGACTCTGTACAAGGGGAGACTCTGTGTATTTACATGGGGAGATTCTGTACATGGAGAGATTGTGTACAAGGGGAGACTTTGTACAAGGGAAGATTCTGTACAAGGGGGATTCTGTGCATTTACATGGGGAGATTCTGTACATGGGGAGATTCTGTACACGGGAGATTCTGTACAAGGGGAGACTCTGTACAAGGGGAGGCTCTCCCTGTGTGCAAGGGGAGATTTGTGTATTTACAAAAGGCGATTCTGTATATTTACATGGGGAGATTCTGTACATGGGGAGATTGTATACAATGGGAGATTCTGTACAAGGGGTGATTCTGTACAAGGGGAGACTCTGTACAAGGGGAGACTCTGTGTATTTACATGGGGAGATTCTGTACATGGGGTGATTGGGTACAAGGGGAGATTCTGCACAAGGGGAGATTCTGTCTATTGACATGGGGAGATTCTGTACATGGGGAGATTGTGTACAAGGGGAGATTCTGTACAAGGGGAGACTCTGTACAAGGGGAGACTCTGTACAAGGGGAGACTCTGTGTATTTACATGGGGAGATTCTGTACATGGGTAGATTGTGTACAAGGGGAGATTCTGTACAAGGGGAGATACTGTACAAGGGAAGATTCAGTGTATTTACATGGGGAGATTCTGTACAAGGGGAAATTCTGTACAAGGGGAGATTCTGTACAAGGGGAGACTCTGTACAAGGGGAGACTCTGTGTATTTACATGGGGAGATTCTGTACAAGGGGAGATTCTGAACAAGGGGAGACTCTGTACAAGGGGAGACTCTGTACAAGGGGAGACTCTGTGTATTTACATGGGGAGATTCTGCACATGGGGAGATTGTGAACAAGGGGAGATTGTGTACAAGGCGAGATTCTGTACAAGGGGAGACTCTGTGTACTTACATGGGGAGATTCTGTACATGGGGAGATTGTGCACAAGGGGAGATTCTGTACAAAGGGAGATTATGTGTATTTACATGGGGAGATTCTGTACATGGGGTGATTGTGTACAAGGGGAGCTTCTGTACAAGGGCAGATTCAGTGTATTTACATGGGGAAATTCTGAACAAGGGGAGATTCTGTAAAAGGGGAGACTCTGTACAAGGGGAGACTCTGTACAAGGGGAGACTCTGTGTATTTACATGGGGAGATTCTGTACATGGGCTGATTGTGTACAAGGGGAGATTCTGTACAAGGGGAGATTCTGTACAAGGGGAGACTCTGTACAAGGGGAGACTCTGTGTATTTACATGGGGAGATTCTGTACAAGGGGAGATTCTGTACAAGGGGAGACTCTGTACAAGGGGAGACTCTGTACAAGGGGAGACTCTGTGTATTTACATTGGAGATTCTGGACATGGGGAGAATGTGTACAAGGGGAGATTCTGTACAAGGGGCGATTCTGTACAAGGGGAGATTCAGTGTATTTACATGGGGAGATTCTGTACGTGGGGAGATTCTGTACATGGGGAAATTCTGTACAAAGGGAGATTCTGTACAAAGGGAGACTCTGTACAAGGGGAGATTCTGTGTATTTACATGGGGATATTCTGTACAAGGGGAGATTCTGTACAAGGGGAGACTCTCTACAAGGGGAGACTCTGTGTATTTACATGGGGAGATTCTGTACATGGGGAGATTGTGTGCAAGGGGAGATTCTGTACAAGGGGAGACTCTGTACAAGGGGAGACTCTGTACAAGGGGAGACTCTGTGTATTTACATGGGGAGATTCTGTACATGGGTAGATTGTGTACAAGGGGAGATTCTGTACAAGGGGAGATACTGTACAAGGGGAGATTCAGTGTATTTACATGGGGAGATTGTATACAATGGGAGATTCTGTACAAGGGGTGATTCTGTACAAGGGGAGACTCTGTACAAGGGGAGACTCTGTGTATTTACATGGGGAGATTCTGTACATGGGGTGATTGGGTACAAGGGGAGATTCTGCACAAGGGGAGATTCTGTCTATTGACATGGGGAGATTCTGTACATGGGGAGATTGTGTACAAGGGGAGATTCTGTACAAGGGGAGACTCTGGACAAGGGGAGACTCTGTACAAGGGGAGACTCTGTGTATTTACATGGGGAGATTCTGTACATGGGTAGATTGTGTACAAGGGGAGATTCTGTACAAGGGGAGATACTGTACAAGGGAAGATTCAGTGTATTTACATGGGGAGATTCTGTACAAGGGGAAATTCTGTACAAGGGGAGATTCTGTACAAGGGGAGACTCTGTACAAGGGGAGACTCTGTGTATTTACATGGGGAGATTCTGTACAAGGGGAGATTCTGAACAAGGGGAGACTCTGTACAAGGGGAGACTCTGTACAAGGGGAGACTCTGTGTATTTACATGGGGAGATTCTGCACATGGGGAGATTGTGAACAAGGGGAGATTGTGTACAAGGCGAGATTCTGTACAAGGGGAGACTCTGTGTACTTACATGGGGAGATTCTGTACATGGGGAGATTGTGCACAAGGGGAGATTCTGTACAAAGGGAGATTATGTGTATTTACATGGGGAGATTCTGTACATGGGGTGATTGTGTACAAGGGGAGCTTCTGTACAAGGGCAGATTCAGTGTATTTACATGGGGAAATTCTGAACAAGGGGAGATTCTGTAAAAGGGGAGACTCTGTACAAGGGGAGACTCTGTACAAGGGGGGACTCTGTGTATTTACATGGGGAGATTCTGTACATGGGCTGATTGTGTACAAGGGGAGATTCTGTACAAGGGGAGATTCTGTACAAGGGGAGACTCTGTACAAGGGGAGACTCTGTGTATTTACATGGGGAGATTCTGTACAAGGGGAGATTCTGTACAAGGGGAGACTCTGTACAAGGGGAGACTCTGTACAAGGGGAGACTCTGTGTATTTACATTGGAGATTCTGGACATGGGGAGAATGTGTACAAGGGGAGATTCTGTACAAGGGGCGATTCTGTACAAGGGGAGATTCAGTGTATTTACATGGGGAGATTCTGTACGTGGGGAGATTCTGTACATGGGGAAATTCTGTACAAAGGGAGATTCTGTACAAAGGGAGACTCTGTACAAGGGGAGATTCTGTGTATTTACATGGGGATATTCTGTACAAGGGGAGATTCTGTACAAGGGGAGACTCTCTACAAGGGGAGACTCTGTGTATTTACATGGGGAGATTCTGTACATGGGGAGATTGTGTGCAAGGGGAGATTCTGTACAAGGGGAGACTCTGTACAAGGGGAGACTCTGTACAAGGGGAGACTCTGTGTATTTACATGGGGAGATTCTGTACATGGGTAGATTGTGTACAAGGGGAGATTCTGTACAAGGGGAGATACTGTACAAGGGGAGATTCAGTGTATTTACATGGGGAGATTGTATACAATGGGAGATTCTGTACAAGGGGTGATTCTGTACAAGGGGAGACTCTGTACAAGGGGAGACTCTGTGTATTTACATGGGGAGATTCTGTACATGGGGTGATTGGGTACAAGGGGAGATTCTGCACAAGGGGAGATTCTGTCTATTGACATGGGGAGATTCTGTACATGGGGAGATTGTGTACAAGGGGAGATTCTGTATAAGGGGAGACTCTGTACAAGGGGAGACTCTGTACAAGGGGAGACTCTGTGTATTTACATGGGGAGATTCTGTACATGGGTAGATTGTGTACAAGGGGAGATTCTGTACAAGGGGAGATACTGTACAAGGGAAGATTCAGTGTATTTACATGGGGAGATTCTGTACAAGGGGAAATTCTGTACAAGGGGAGATTCTGTACAAGGGGAGACTCTGTACAAGGGGAGACTCTGTGTATTTACATGGGGAGATTCTGTACAAGGGGAGATTCTGAACAAGGGGAGACTCTGTACAAGGGGAGACTCTGTACAAGGGGAGACTCTGTGTATTTACATGGGGAGATTCTGCACATGGGGAGATTGTGAACAAGGGGAGATTGTGTACAAGGCGAGATTCTGTACAAGGGGAGACTCTGTGTATTTACATGGGGAGATTCTGTACATGGGGAGATTGTGCACAAGGGGAGATTCTGTACAAAGGGAGATTATGTGTATTTACATGGGGAGATTCTGTACATGGGGTGATTGTGTACAAGGGGAGCTTCTGTACAAGGGCAGATTCAGTGTATTTACATGGGGAAATTCTGAACAAGGGGAGATTCTGTAAAAGGGGAGACTCTGTACAAGGGGAGACTCTGTACAAGGGGAGACTCTGTGTATTTACATGGGGAGATTCTGTACATGGGCTGATTGTGTACAAGGGGAGATTCTGTACAAGGGGAGATTCTGTACAAGGGGAGACTCTGAACAAGGGGAGACTCTGTGTATTTACATGGGGAGATTCTGTACAAGGGGAGATTCTGTACAAGGGGAGACTCTGTACAAGGGGAGACTCTGTACAAGGGGAGACTCTGTGTATTTACATTGGAGATTCTGTACATGGGGAGAATGTGTACAAGGGGAGATTCTGTACAAGGGGCGATTCTGTACAAGGGGAGATTCAGTGTATTTACATGGGGAGATTCTGGACGTGGGGAGATTCTGTACATGGGGAAATTCTGTACAAAGGGAGATTCTGTACAAAGGGAGACTCTGTACAAGGGGAGATTCTGTGTATTTACATGGGGATATTCTGTACAAGGGGAGATTCTGTACAAGGGGAGACTCTCTACAAGGGGAGACTCTGTGTATTTACATGGGGAGATTCTGTACATGGGGAGATTGTGTGCAAGGGGAGATTCTGTACAAGGGGAGACTCTGTACAAGGGGAGACTCTGTACAAGGGGAGACTCTGTGTATTTACATGGGGAGATTCTGTACATGGGTAGATTGTGTACAAGGGGAGATTCTGTACAAGGGGAGATACTGTACAAGGGGAGATTCAGTGTATTTACATGGGGAGATTCTGTACAAGGGGAGATTCTGTACAAGGGGAGACTCTGTACAAGGGGAGACTCTGTACAAGGGGAGACTCTGTGTATTTACATGGGGAGATTCTGTACATGGGGAGATTCTGTACATGGGGAAATTCTGTTACAAGGGGAGATTCTGTACAAAGGGAGACTCTCTACAAGGGGAGACTCTGTGTATTTACATGGGGAGATTCTGTACATGGGGAAATTCTGTACAAAGGGAGATTCTGTACAAGGGGAGACCCGGTACAAGGGGAGACTCTGTGTATTTACATGGGGAGATTCTGTACAAGGGGAGATTCTGTACAAGGGGAGACTCTGTACAAGGGGAGACTCTGTACAAGGGGAGACTCTGTGTATTTACATGGGGAGATTCTGTACATGGGGAGATTGTGTACAAGAGGAGACTTTGTACAAGGGAAGATTCTGTACAAGGGGAGATTCTGAGCATTTACATGGGGAGATTCTGTACATGGGGAGATTCTGTACACGGGAGATTCTGTACAAGGGGAAACTCTGTACAAGGGGAGGCTCTCCCTGTGTGCAAGGGGAGATGTATGTATTTACAAAAGGCGATTCTGTATATTTACATGGGGAGATTCTGTACATGGGGAGATTGTGTACAATGGGAGATTCTGTACAAGGGGAGATTCTGTACAAGGGGAGATTCTGTACAAGGGGAGACTCTGTACAAGGGGAGACTCTGTGTATTTACATGGGGATATTCTGTACATGGGGAGATTCTGTTCATGGGGAAATTCTGTACAAGGGGAGATTCTGTACAAAGGGAGACTCTGTACAAGGGGAGACTTTGTGTATTTACATGGGGAGATTCTGTACAAGGGGAGATTCTGTACAAGGGGAGACTCTCTACAAGGGGAGACTCTGTGTATTTACATGGGGAGATTCGGTACATGTGGTCATTGTGTACAAGGGGAGATTCTGCACAAGGGGAGATTCTGTGTATTTACATGGGGAGATTCTGTACATGGGGAGATTGTGTACAAGGGGAGAATCTGTACAAGTGGAGACTCTGTACAAGGGGAGACTCTGTACAAGGGGAGACTCTGTGTATTTACATGGGGAGATTCTGTACGTGGGTAGATTGTGTACAAGGGGAGATTCTGTACAAGGGGAGATACTGTACAAGGGGAGATTCAGTGTATTTACATGGGGAGATTCTGTACAAGGGGAAATTCTGTACAAGGGGAGATTCTGTACAAGGGGAGACTCTGTACAAGGGGAGACTCTGTGTATTTACATGGGGAGATTCTGTACAAGGGGAGATTCTGTATAAGGGGAGACTCTGTACAAGGGGAGAATCTGTACAAGGGGAGACTCTGTGTATTTACATGGGGAGATTCTGGACATGGGGAGATTGTGAACAAGGGGAGATTGTGTACAAGGCGAGATTCTGTACAAGGGGAGACTCTGTGTATTTACATGGGGAGATTCTGGACATGGGGAGATTGCGCACAAGGGGAGATTCTGTACAAAGGGAGATTCTGTACAAGGGGAGTCTCTGTGTATTTACATGGGAGTTTCTGTAAATGGGGAGATTCTGTACAAGGGGAGATTCTGTACAAGGGGAGATACTGTACAAGGGGAGATTCAGTGTATTTACATGGGGAGATTCTGTACATGTGGAGATTCTGTACATGGGGAAATTCTGTACAAGGGGAGATTCTGTACAAAGGGAGACTCTGTACAAGGGGAGACTCTGTGTATTTACATGGGGAGATTCTGTACAAGGGGAGACTCTCTACAAGGGGACATTCTGTGTATTGACATGGGGAGATTCTGTTCATGGGGAGATTGTGTACAAGGGGAGATTCTGTACAAGGGGAGACTCTGTACAAGGGGAGACTCTGTCCAAGGGGAGACTCTGTGTATTTACATGGGGAGATTCTGTACATGGGTAGATTGTGTACAAGGGGAAATTCTGTACAAGGGGAGATACTGTACAAGGGGAGATTCAGTGTATTTACATGGGGAGATTGTGTACATGGGGAGATTCTGTCCAAGGGGAGACTCTGTACAAGGGGAGACTCTGTACAAGGGGAGACTCTGTGTATTTACATTGGAGATTCTGTACATGGGGAGAATGTGTACAAGGGGAGATTCTGTACAAGGGGCGATTCTGTACAAGGGGAGATTCAGTGTATTTACATGGGGAGATTCTGTACGTGGGGAGATTCTGTACATGGGGAAATTCTGTACAAAGGGAGATTCTGTACAAAGGGAGACTCTGTACAAAGGGAGACTCTGTACAAGGGGAGATTCTGTGTATTTACATGGGGATATTCTGTACAAGGGGAGATTCTGTACAAGGGGAGACTCTCTACAAGGGGAGACTCTGTGTATTTGCATGGGGAGATTCTGTACATGGGGAGATTGTGTGCAAGGGGAGATTCTGTACAAGGGGAGATTCTGTCCAAGGGGAGACTCTGTACAAGGGGAGACTCTGTGCAAGGGGAGACTCTGTGTATTTACATGGGTAGATTCTGTACATGGGGAGATTGTGTACAATGGGAGATTCTGTACAAGGGGAGATACTGTGCAAGGGGTGATTCAGTCTATTTACATGGGGAGATTTTGTACATGGGGAGATTCTGTACATGGGGAAATTCTGTACAAGGGGAGATTCTGTACAAGGGGAGATTCTGTACAAGGGGAGATTCAGTGTATTTAGATGGGGAGATTCTGTACATGTGGAGATTCTGTACATGGGGAAATTCTGTACAAGGGGAGATTCTGTACAAAGGGAGACTCTGTACAAGGGGAGACTCTGTGTATTTACATGGGGAGATTCTGTACAAGGGGAGACTCTCTACAAGGGGACATTCTGTGTATTTACATGGGGAGAATCTGTACATGGGGAGATTGTGTACAAGGGGAGATTCTGTACAAGGGGAGACTCTGTACAAGGGGAGACTCTGTACAAGGGGAGACTCTGTGCATTTACATGGGGAGATTCTGTACATGGGTAGATTGTGTACAAGGGGAAATTCTGTACAAGGGGAGATACTGTACAAGGGGAGATTCAGTGTATTTACATGGGGAGATTGTGTACATGGGGAGATTCTGTACATGGGGAAATTCTGTACAAGGGGAGATTCTGTACAAGGGGAGACTCTGTACAAGGGGAGACTCTGTGTATTTACATGGGGAGATTCTGTACATGGGGAGATTGTGTGCAATGGGAGATTCTGTACAAGGGGAGATACTGTTCAAGGGGAGATTCAGTGTATTTACATGGGGAGATTTTGTACATGGGGAGATTCTGTCCATGGGGAAATTCTGTACAAGGGGAGATTCTGTACAAGGGGAGACTCTGTGTATTTACATGGGGAGATTCTGTACAAGGGGAGATTCTGTACAAGGGGAGAGTCTGTAGAAGGGGAGACTCTGTACAAGGGGAGACTCTGTACAAGGGGAGACTCTGTGTATTTACATGGAGAGATTCTGTACATGGGGAGATTGTGTACAAGGGGAGACTTTGTACAAGGGAAGATTCTGTACAAGGGGAGATTCTGTGCATTTACATGGGGAGATTCTGTACATGGGGAGATTCTGTACACGGGAGATTCTGTACAAGGGGAGACTCTGTACAAGGGGAGACTCTGTGTATTTACATGGGGAGATTCTGTCCATGGAGAGATTGTGTACAAGGGGAGACTTTGTACAAGGGAAGATTCTGTACAAGGGGGATTCTGTGCATTTACATGGCGAGATTCTGTACATGGGGAGATTCTGTACACGGGAGATTCTGTACAAGGGGAGACTCTGTACAAGGGGAGGCTCTCCCTGTGTGCAAGGGGAGATTTGTGTATTTACAAAAGGCGATTCTGTATATTTACATGGGGAGATTCTGTACATGGGGAGATTGTATACAATGGGAGATTCTGTACAAGGGGTGATTCTGTACAAGGGGAGACTCTGTACAAGGGGAGACTCTGTACAAGGGGAGACTCTCTGTGTATTTACATGGGGAGATTCTGTACATGGGGTGATTGGGTACAAGGGGAGATTCTGCACAAGGGGAGATTCTGTCTATTGACATGGGGAGATTCTGTACATGGGGAGATTGTGTACAAGGGGAGATTCTGTACAAGGGGAGACTCTGTACAAGGGGAGACTCTGTACAAGGGGAGACTCTGTGTATTTACATGGGGAGATTCTGTACATGGGTAGATTGTGTACAAGGGGAGATTCTGTCCAAGGGGAGATACTGTACAAGGGAAGATTCAGTGTATTTACATGGGGAGATTCTGTACAAGGGGAAATTCTGTACAAGGGGAGATTCTGTACAAGGGGAGACTCTGTACAAGGGGAGACTCTGTGTATTTACATGGGGAGATTCTGTACAAGGGGAGATTCTGAACAAGGGGAGACTCTGTACAAGGGGAGACTCTGTACAAGGGGAGACTCTGTGTATTTACATGGGGAGATTCTGCACATGGGGAGATTGTGAACAAGGGGAGATTGTGTACAAGGCGAGATTCTGTACAAGGGGAGACTCTGTGTACTTACATGGGGAGATTCTGTACATGGGGAGATTGTGCACAAGGGGAGATTCTGTACAAAGGGAGATTATGTGTATTTACATGGGGAGATTCTGTACATGGGGTGATTGTGTACAAGGGGAGCTTCTGTACAAGGGCAGATTCAGTGTATTTACATGGGGAAATTCTGAACAAGGGGAGATTCTGTAAAAGGGGAGACTCTGTACAAGGGGAGACTCTGTACAAGGGGAGACTCTGTGTATTTACATGGGGAGATTCTGTACATGGGCTGATTGTGTACAAGGGGAGATTCTGTACAAGGGGAGATTCTGTACAAGGGGAGACTCTGTACAAGGGGAGACTCTGTGTATTTACATGGGGAGATTCTGTACAAGGGGAGATTCTGTACAAGGGGAGACTCTGTACAAGGGGAGACTCTGTACAAGGGGAGACTCTGTGTATTTACATTGGAGATTCTGTACATGGGGAGAATGTGTACAAGGGGAGATTCTGTACAAGGGGCGATTCTGTACAAGGGGAGATTCAGTGTATTTACATGGGGAGATTCTGTACGTGGGGAGATTCTGTACATGGGGAAATTCTGTACAAAGGGAGATTCTGTACAAAGGGAGACTCTGTACAAGGGGAGATTCTGTGTATTTACATGGGGATATTCTGTACAAGGGGAGATTCTGAACAAGGGGAGATTCTGTACAAGGGGAGACTCTCTACAAGGGGAGACTCTGTGTATTTACATGGGGAGATTCTGTACATGGGGAGATTGTGTGCAAGGGGAGATTCTGTACAAGGGGAGACTCTGTACAAGGGGAGACTCTGTACAAGGGGAGACTCTGTGTATTTACATGGGGAGATTCTGTACATGGGTAGATTGTGTACAAGGGGAGATTCTGTACAAGGGGAGATACTGTACAAGGGGAGATTCAGTGTATTTACATGGGGAGATTGTATACAATGGGAGATTCTGTACAAGGGGTGATTCTGTACAAGGGGAGACTCTGTACAAGGGGAGACTCTGTGTATTTACATGGGGAGATTCTGTACATGGGGTGATTGGGTACAAGGGGAGACTCTGTACAAGGGGAGACTCTGTGTATTTACATGGGGAGATTCTGTACATGGGTAGATTGTGTACAAGGGGAGATTCTGTACAAGGGGAGATACTGTACAAGGGAAGATTCAGTGTATTTACATGGGGAGATTCTGTACAAGGGGAAATTCTGTACAAGGGGAGATTCTGTACAAGGGGAGACTCTGTACAAGGGGAGACTCTGTGTATTTACATGGGGAGATTCTGTACAAGGGGAGATTCTGAACAAGGGGAGACTCTGTACAAGGGGAGACTCTGTACAAGGGGAGACTCTGTGTATTTACATGGGGAGATTCTGCACATGGGGAGATTGTGAACAAGGGGAGATTGTGTACAAGGCGAGATTCTGTACAAGGGGAGACTCTGTGTACTTACATGGGGAGATTCTGTACATGGGGAGATTGTGCACAAGGGGAGATTCTGTACAAGGGGAGCTTCTGTACAAGGGCAGATTCAGTGTATTTACATGGGGAAATTCTGAACAAGGGGAGATTCTGTAAAAGGGGAGACTCTGTACAAGGGGAGACTCTGTACAAGGGGAGACTCTGTGTATTTACATGGGGAGATTCTGTACATGGGTTGATTGTGTACAAGGGGAGATTCTGTACAAGGGGAGATTCTGTACAAGGGGAGACTCTGTACAAGGGGAGACTCTGTGTATTTACATGGGGAGATTCTGTACAAGGGGAGATTCTGTACAAGGGGAGACTCTGTACAAGGGGAGACTCTGTACAAGGGGAGACTCTGTGTATTTACATTGGAGATTCTGTACATGGGGAGAATGTGTACAAGGGGAGATTCTGTACAAGGGGCGATTCTGTACAAGGGGAGATTCAGTCTATTTACATGGGGAGATTCTGTACGTGGGGAGATTCTGTACATGGGGAAATTCTGTACAAAGGGAGATTCTGTACAAAGGGAGACTCTGTACAAGGGGAGATTCTGTGTATTTACATGGGATATTCTGGACAAGGGGAGATTCTGTACAAGGGGAGACTCTCTACAAGGGGAGACTCTGTGTATTTACATGGGGAGATTCTGTACATGGGGAGATTGTGTGCAAGGGGAGATTCTGTACAAGGGGAGACTCTGTACAAGGGGAGACTCTGTACAAGGGGAGACTCTGTGTATTTACATGGGGAGATTCTGTACATGGGTAGATTGTGTACAAGGGGAGATTCTGTACAAGGGGAGATACTGTACAAGGGGAGATTCAGTGTATTTACATGGGGAGATTCTGTACAAGGGGAGATTCTGTACAAGGGGAGACTCTGTACAAGGGGAGACTCTGTACAAGGGGAGACTCTGTACAAGGGGAGACTCTGTACAAGGGGAGACTCTGTGTATTTACATGGGGAGATTCTGTACATGGGGAGATTCTGTACATGGGGAAATTCTGTTACAAGGGGAGATTCTGTACAAAGGGAGACTCTCTACAAGGGGAGACTCTGTGTATTTACATGGGGAGATTCTGTACATGGGGAAATTCTGTACAAAGGGAGATTCTGGACAAGGGGAGACTCGGTACAAGGGGAGACTCTGTGTATTTACATGGGGAGATTCTGTACAAGGGGAGATTCTGTACAAGGGGAGACTCTGTACAAGGGGAGACTCTGTACAAGGGGAGACTCTGTGTATTTACATGGGAGTTTCTGTAAATGGGGAGATTCTGTACAAGGGGAGATTCTGTACAAGGGGAGATTCTGTACAAGGGGAGATTCAGTGTATTTAGATGGGGAGATTCTGTACATGTGGAGATTCTGTACATGGGGAAATTCTGTACAAGGGGAGATTCTGTACAAAGGGAGACTCTGTACAAGGGGAGACTCTGTGTATTTACATGGGGAGATTCTGTACAAGGGGAGACTCTCTACAAGGGGACATTCTGTGTATTTACATGGGGAGATTCTGTACATGGGGAGATTGTGTACAAGGGGAGATTCTGTACAAGGGGAGACTCTGTACAAGTGGAGACTCTGTACAAGGGGAGACTCTGTGCATTTACATGGGGAGATTCTGTACATGGGTAGATTGTGTACAAGGGGAAATTCTGTACAAGGGGAGATACTGTACAAGGGGAGATTCAGTGTATTTACATGGGGAGATTGTGTACATGGGGAGATTCTGTACATGGGGAAATTCTGTACAAGGGGAGATTCTGTACAAGGGGAGACTCTGTACAAGGGGAGACTCTGTGTATTTACATGGGGAGATTCTGTACATGGGGAGATTGTGTGCAATGGGAGATTCTGTACAAGGGGAGATACTGTTCAAGGGGAGATTCAGTGTATTTACATGGGGAGATTTTGTACATGGGGAGATTCTGTACATGGGGAAATTCTGTACAAGGGGAGATTCTGTACAAGGGGAGACTCTGTGTATTGACATGGGGAGATTCTGTACAAGGGGAGATTCTGTACAAGGGGAGAGTCTGTAGAAGGGGAGACTCTGTACAAGGGGAGACTCTGTGTATTTACATGGAGAGATTCTGTACATGGGGAGATTGTGTACAAGGGGAGACTTTGTACAAGGGAAGATTCTGTACAAGGGGAGATTCTGTGCATTTACATGGGGAGATTCTGTACATGGGGAGATTCTGTACACGGGAGATTCTGTACAAGGGGAGACTCTGTACAAGGGGAGACTCTGTACAAGGGGAGACTCTGTCTATTTACATGGGGAGATTCTGTACATGGAGAGATTGTGTACAAGGGGAGACTTTGTACAAGGGAAGATTCTGTACAAGGGGGATTCTGTGCATTTACATGGGGAGATTCTGTACATGGGGAGATTCTGTACAAAGGGAGATTCTGTACAAGGGGAGACTCGGTACAAGGGGAGACTCTGTGTATTTACAATGGGAGATTCTGTACAAGGGGAGATTCTGTACAAGGGGAGACTCTGTACAAGGGGAGACTCTGTACAAGGGGAGACTCTGTGTATTTACATGGGAGTTTCTGTAAATGGGGAGATTCTGTACAAGGGGAGATTCTGTACAAGGGGAGATTCTGTACAAGGGGAGATTCAGTGTATTTAGATGGGGAGATTCCGTACATGTGGAGATTCTGTACATGGGGAAATTCTGTACAAGGGGAGATTCTGTACAAAGGGAGACTCTGTACAAGGGGAGACTCTGTGTATTTACATGGGGAGATTCTGTACAAGGGGAGACTCTCTACAAGGGGACATTCTGTGTATTTACATGGGGAGATTCTGTACATGGGGAGATTGTGTACAAGGGGAGATTCTGTACAAGGGGAGACTCTGTACAAGTGGAGACTCTGTACAAGGGGAGACTCTGTGCATTTACATGGGGAGATTCTGTACATGGGTAGATTGTGTACAAGGGGAAATTCTGTACAAGGGGAGATACTGTACAAGGGGAGATTCAGTGTATTTACATGGGGAGATTGTGTACATGGGGAAATTCTGTACAAGGGGAGATTCTGTACAAGGGGAGACTCTGTACAAGGGGAGACTCTGTGTATTTACATGGGGAGATTCTGTACATGGGGAGATTGTGTGCAATGGGAGATTCTGTACAAGGGGAGATACTGTTCAAGGGGAGATTCAGTGTATTTACATGGGGAGATTTTGTACATGGGGAGATTCTGTACATGGGGAAATTCTGTACAAGGGGAGATTCTGTACAAGGGGAGACTCTGTGTATTTACATGGGGAGATTCTGTACAAGGGGAGATTCTGTACAAGGGGAGAGTCTGTAGAAGGGGAGACTCTGTACAAGGGGAGACTCTGTGTATTTACATGGAGAGATTCTGTACATGGGGAGATTGTGTACAAGGGGAGACTTTGTACAAGGGAAGATTCTGTACAAGGGGAGATTCTGTGCATTTACATGGGGAGATTCTGTACATGGGGAGATTCTGTACACGGGAGATTCTGTACAAGGGGAGACTCTGTACAAGGGGAGACTCTGTACAAGGGGAGACTCTGTCTATTTACATGGGGAGATTCTGTACATGGAGAGATTGTGTACAAGGGGAGACTTTGTACAAGGGAAGATTCTGTACAAGGGGGATTCTGTGCATTTACATGGGGAGATTCTGTACATGGGGAGATTCTGTAGACGGGAGATTCTGTACAAGGGGAGACTCTGTACAAGGGTAGGCTCTCCCTGTGTGCAAGGGGAGATTTGTGTATTTACAAAAGGCGATTCTGTATATTTACATGGGGAGATTCTGTACATGGGGAGATTGTATACAATGGGAGATTCTGTACAAGGGGTGATTCTGTACAAGGGGAGACTCTGTACAAGGGGAGACTCTGTGTATTTACATGGGGAGATTCTGTACATGGGGTGATTGGGTACAAGGGGAGATTCTGCACAAGGGGAGATTCTGTCTATTGACATGGGGAGATTCTGTACATGGGGAGATTGTGTACAAGGGGAGATTCTGTACAAGGGGAGACTCTGTACAAGGGGAGACTCTGTACAAGGGGAGACTCTGTGTATTTACATGGGGAGATTCTGTACATGGGTAGATTGTGTACAAGGGGAGATTCTGTACAAGGGGAGATACTGTACAAGGGAAGATTCAGTGTATTTACATGGGGAGATTCTGTACAAGGGGAAATTCTGTACAAGGGGAGATTCTGTACAAGGGGAGACTCTGTACAAGGGGAGACTCTGTGTATTTACATGGGGAGATTCTGCACATGGGGAGATTGTGAACAAGGGGAGATTGTGTACAAGGCGAGATTCTGTACAAGGGGAGACTCTGTGTACTTACATGGGGAGATTCTGTACATGGGGAGATTGTGCACAAGGGGAGATTCTGTACAAAGGGAGATTATGTGTATTTACATGGGGAGATTCTGTACATGGGGTGATTGTGTACAAGGGGAGCTTCTGTACAAGGGCAGATTCAGTGTATTTACATGGGGAAATTCTGAACAAGGGGAGATTCTGTAAAAGGGGAGACTCTGTACAAGGGGAGACTCTGTACAAGGGGAGACTCTGTGTATTTACATGGGGAGATTCTGTACATGGGCTGATTGTGTACAAGGGGAGATTCTGTACAAGGGGAGATTCTGTACAAGGGGAGACTCTGTACAAGGGGAGACTCTGTGTATTTACATGGGGAGATTCTGTACAAGGGGAGATTCTGTACAAGGGGAGACTCTGTACAAGGGGAGACTCTGTACAAGGGGAGACTCTGTGTATTTACATTGGAGATTCTGTACATGGGGAGAATGTGTACAAGGGGAGATTCTGTACAAGGGGCGATTCTGTACAAGGGGAGATTCAGTCTATTTACATGGGGAGATTCTGTACGTGGGGAGATTCTGTACATGGGGAAATTCTGTACAAAGGGAGATTCTGTACAAAGGGAGACTCTGTACAAGGGGAGATTCTGTGTATTTACATGGGGATATTCTGTACAAGGGGAGATTCTGTACAAGGGGAGACTCTCTACAAGGGGAGACTCTGTGTATTTACATGGGGAGATTCTGTACATGGGGAGATTGTGTGCAAGGGGAGATTCTGTACAAGGGGAGACTCTGTACAAGGGGAGACTCTGTACAAGGGGAGACTCTGTGTATTTACATGGGGAGAATCTGTACATGGGTGGATTGTGTACAAGGGGAGATTCTGTACAAGGGGAGATACTGTACAAGGGGAGATTCAGTGTATTTACATGGGGAGATTGTATACAATGGGAGATTCTGTACAAGGGGTGATTCTGTACAAGGGGAGACTCTGTACAAGGGGAGACTCTGTGTATTTACATGGGGAGATTCTGTACATGGGGTGATTGGGTACAAGGGGAGATTCTGCACAAGGGGAAATTCTGTCTATTGACATGGGGAGATTCTGTACATGGGGAGATTGTGTACAAGGGGAGATTCTGTACAAGGGGAGACTCTGTACAAGGGGAGACTCTGTACAAGGGGAGACTCTGTGTATTTACATGGGGAGATTCTGTACATGGGTAGATTGTGTACAAGGGGAGATTCTGTACAAGGGGAGATACTGTACAAGGGAAGATTCAGTGTATTTACATGGGGAGATTCTGTACAAGGGGAAATTCTGTACAAGGGGAGATTCTGTACAAGGGGAGACTCTGTACAAGGGGAGACTCTGTGTATTTACATGGGGAGATTCTGTACAAGGGGAGATTCTGAACAAGGGGAGACTCTGTACAAGGGGAGACTCTGTACAAGGGGAGACTCTGTGTATTTACATGGGGAGATTCTGCACATGGGGAGATTGTGAACAAGGGGAGATTGTGTACAAGGCGAGATTCTGTACAAGGGGAGACTCTGTGTACTTACATGGGGAGATTCTGTACATGGGGAGATTGTGCACAAGGGGAGATTCTGTACAAAGGGAGATTATGTGTATTTACATGGGGAGATTCTGTACATGGGGTGATTGTGTACAAGGGGAGCTTCTGTACAAGGGCAGATTCAGTGTATTTACATGGGGAAATTCTGAACAAGGGGAGATTCTGTAAAAGGGGAGACTCTGTACAAGGGGAGACTCTGTACAAGGGGAGACTCTGTGTATTTACATGGGGAGATTCTGTACGTGGGGAGATTCTGTACATGGGGAAATTCTGTACAAAGGGAGATTCTGTACAAAGGGAGACTCTGTACAAGGGGAGATTCTGTGTATTTACATGGGGATATTCTGTACAAGGGGAGATTCTGTACAAGGGGAGACTCTCTACAAGGGGAGACTCTGTGTATTTACATGGGGAGATTCTGTACAAGGGGAGATTCTGTACAAGGGGAGACTCTGTACAAGGGGAGACTCTGTACAAGGGGAGACTCTGTGTATTTACATGGGGAGATTCTGTACATGGGGAGATTGTGTGCAATGGGAGATTCTGTACAAGGGGAGATACTGTTCAAGGGGAGATTCAGTGTATTTACATGGGGAGATTTTGTACATGGGGAGATTCTGTACATGGGGAAATTCTGTACAAGGGGAGATTCTGTACAAGGGGAGACTCTGTGTATTTACATGGGGAGATTCTGTACAAGGGGAGATTCTGTACAAGGGGAGAGTCTGTAGAAGGGGAGACTCTGTACAAGGGGAGACTCTGTGTATTTACATGGAGAGATTCTGTACATGGGGAGATTGTGTACAAGGGGAGACTTTGTACAAGGGAAGATTCTGTACAAGGGGAGATTCTGTGCATTTACATGGGGAGATTCTGTACATGGGGAGATTCTGTACACGGGAGATTCTGTACAAGGGGAGACTCTGTACAAGGGGAGACTCTGTACAAGGGGAGACTCTGTCTATTTACATGGGGAGATTCTGTACATGGAGAGATTGTGTACAAGGGGAGACTTTGTACAAGGGAAGATTCTGTACAAGGGGGATTCTGTGCATTTACATGGGGAGATTCTGTACATGGGGAGATTCTGTACAAAGGGAGATTCTGTACAAGGGGAGACTCGGTACAAGGGGAGACTCTGTACAAGGGGAGACTCTGTGTATTTACATGGGGAGATTCTGTACGTGGGGAGATTCTGTACATGGGGAAATTCTGTACAAAGGGAGATTCTGTACAAAGGGAGACTCTGTACAAGGGGAGATTCTGTGTATTTACATGGGGATATTCTGTACAAGGGGAGATTCTGTACAAGGGGAGACTCTCTACAAGGGGAGACTCTGTGTATTTACATGGGGAGATTCTGTACAAGGGGAGATTCTGTACAAGGGGAGACTCTGTACAAGGGGAGACTCTGTACAAGGGGAGACTCTGTGTATTTACATGGGGAGATTCTGTACATGGGGAGATTGTGTGCAATGGGAGATTCTGTACAAGGGGAGATACTGTTCAAGGGGAGATTCAGTGTATTTACATGGGGAGATTTTGTACATGGGGAGATTCTGTACATGGGGAAATTCTGTACAAGGGGAGATTCTGTACAAGGGGAGACTCTGTGTATTTACATGGGGAGATTCTGTACAAGGGGAGATTCTGTACAAGGGGAGAGTCTGTAGAAGGGGAGACTCTGTACAAGGGGAGACTCTGTGTATTTACATGGAGAGATTCTGTACATGGGGAGATTGTGTACAAGGGGAGACTTTGTACAAGGGAAGATTCTGTACAAGGGGAGATTCTGTGCATTTACATGGGGAGATTCTGTACATGGGGAGATTCTGTACACGGGAGATTCTGTACAAGGGGAGACTCTGTACAAGGGGAGACTCTGTACAAGGGGAGACTCTGTCTATTTACATGGGGAGATTCTGTACATGGAGAGATTGTGTACAAGGGGAGACTTTGTACAAGGGAAGATTCTGTACAAGGGGGATTCTGTGCATTTACATGGGGAGATTCTGTACATGGGGAGATTCTGTACAAAGGGAGATTCTGTACAAGGGGAGACTCGGTACAAGGGGAGACTCTGTACAAGGGGAGACTCTGTACAAGGGGAGACTCTGTGTATTTACATGGGAGTTTCTGTAAATGGGGAGATTCTGTACAAGGGGAGATTCTGTACAAGGGGAGATTCTGTACAAGGGGAGATTCAGTGTATTTAGATGGGGAGATTCTGTACATGTGGAGATTCTGTACATGGGGAAATTCTGTACAAGGGGAGATTCTGTACAAAGGGAGACTCTGTACAAGGGGAGACTCTGTGTATTTACATGGGGAGATTCTGTACAAGGGGAGACTCTCTACAAGGGGACATTCTGTGTATTTACATGGGGAGATTCTGTACATGGGGAGATTGTGTACAAGGGGAGATTCTGTACAAGGGGAGACTCTGTACAAGTGGAGACTCTGTACAAGGGGAGACTCTGTGCATTTACATGGGGAGATTCTGTACATGGGTAGATTGTGTACAAGGGGAAATTCTGTACAAGGGGAGATACTGTACAAGGGGAGATTCAGTGTATTTACATGGGGAGATTGTGTACATGGGGAGATTCTGTACATGGGGAAATTCTGTACAAGGGGAGATTCTGTACAAGGGGAGACTCTGTACAAGGGGAGACTCTGTGTATTTACATGGGGAGATTCTGTACATGGGGAGATTGTGTGCAATGGGAGATTCTGTACAAGGGGAGATACTGTTCAAGGGGAGATTCAGTGTATTTAGATGGGGAGATTCTGTACATGTGGAGATTCTGTACATGGGGAAATTCTGTACAAGGGGAGATTCTGTACAAAGGGAGACTCTGTACAAGGGGAGACTCTGTGTATTTACATGGGGAGATTCTGTACAAGGGGAGACTCTCTACAAGGGGACATTCTGTGTATTTACATGGGGAGATTCTGTACATGGGGAGATTGTGTACAAGGGGAGATTCTGTACAAGGGGAGACTCTGTACAAGTGGAGACTCTGTACAAGGGGAGACTCTGTGCATTTACATGGGGAGATTCTGTACATGGGTAGATTGTGTACAAGGGGAAATTCTGTACAAGGGGAGATACTGTACAAGGGGAGATTCAGTGTATTTACATGGGGAGATTGTGTACATGGGGAGATTCTGTACATGGGGAAATTCTGTACAAGGGGAGATTCTGTACAAGGGGAGACTCTGTACAAGGGGAGACTCTGTGTATTTACATGGGGAGATTCTGTACATGGGGAGATTGTGTGCAATGGGAGATTCTGTACAAGGGGAGATACTGTTCAAGGGGAGATTCAGTGTATTTACATGGGGAGATTTTGTACATGGGGAGATTCTGTACATGGGGAAATTCTGTACAAGGGGAGATTCTGTACAAGGGGAGACTCTGTGTATTTACATGGGGAGATTCTGTACAAGGGGAGATTCTGTACAAGGGGAGAGTCTGTAGAAGGGGAGACTCTGTACAAGGGGAGACTCTGTACAAGGGGAGACTCTGTACAAGGGGAGACTCTGTGTATTTACATGGAGAGATTCTGTACATGGGGAGATTGTGTACAAGGGGAGACTTTGTACAAGGGAAGATTCTGTACAAGGGGAGATTCTGTGCATTTACATGGGGAGATTCTGTACATGGGGAGATTCTGTACACGGGAGATTCTGTACAAGGGGAGACTCTGTACAAGGGGAGACTCTGTACAAGGGGAGACTCTGTCTATTTACATGGGGAGATTCTGTACATGGAGAGATTGTGTACAAGGGGAGACTTTGTACAAGGGAAGATTCTGTACAAGGGGGATTCTGTGCATTTACATGGGGAGATTCTGTACATGGGGAGATTCTGTACACGGGAGATTCTGTACAAGGGGAGACTCTGTACAAGGGGAGGCTCTCCCTGTGTGCAAGGGGAGATTTGTGTATTTACAAAAGGCGATTCTGTATATTTACATGGGGAGATTCTGTACATGGGGAGATTGTATACAATGGGAGATTCTGTACAAGGGGTGATTCTGTACAAGGGGAGACTCTGAACAAGGGGAGACTCTGTGTATTTACATGGGGAGATTCTGTACATGGGGTGATTGGGTACAAGGGGAGATTCTGCACAAGGGGAGATTCTGTCTATTGACATGGGGAGATTCTGTACATGGGGAGATTGTGTACAAGGGGAGATTCTGTACAAGGGGAGATTGTGTGCAATGGGAGATTCTGTACAAGGGGAGATACTGTTCAAGGGGAGATTCAGTGTATTTAGATGGGGAGATTCTGTACATGTGGAGATTCTGTCTATTGACATGGGGAGATTCTGTACATGGGGAGATTGTGTACAAGGGGAGATTCTGTACAAGGGGAGACTCTGTACAAGGGGAGACTCTGTACAAGGGGAGACTCTGTGTATTTACATGGGGAGATTCTGTACATGGGTAGATTGTGTACAAGGGGAGATTCTGTACAAGGGGAGATACTGTACAAGGGAAGATTCAGTGTATTTACATGGGGAGATTCTGTACAAGGGGAAATTCTGTACAAGGGGAGATTCTGTACAAGGGGAGACTCTGTACAAGGGGAGACTCTGTGTATTTACATGGGGAGATTCTGTACAAGGGGAGATTCTGAACAAGGGGAGACTCTGTACAAGGGGAGACTCTGTACAAGGGGAGACTCTGTGTATTTACATGGGGAGATTCTGCACATGGGGAGATTGTGAACAAGGGGAGATTGTGTACAAGGCGAGATTCTGTACAAGGGGAGACTCTGTGTACTTACATGGGGAGATTCTGTACATGGGGAGATTGTGCACAAGGGGAGATTCTGTACAAAGGGAGATTATGTGTATTTACATGGGGAGATTCTGTACATGGGGTGATTGTGTACAAGGGGAGCTTCTGTACAAGGGCAGATTCAGTGTATTTACATGGGGAAATTCTGAACAAGGGGAGATTCTGTAAAAGGGGAGACTCTGTACAAGGGGAGACTCTGTACAAGGGGAGACTCTGTGTATTTACATGGGGAGATTCTGTACATGGGCTGATTGTGTACAAGGGGAGATTCTGTACAAGGGGAGATTCTGTACAAGGGGAGACTCTGTACAAGGGGAGACTCTGTGTATTTACATGGGGAGATTCTGTACAAGGGGAGATTCTGTACAAGGGGAGACTCTGTACAAGGGGAGACTCTGTACAAGGGGAGACTCTGTGTATTTACATTGGAGATTCTGTACATGGGGAGAATGTGTACAAGGGGAGATTCTGTACAAGGGGCGATTCTGTACAAGGGGAGATTCAGTCTATTTACATGGGGAGATTCTGTACGTGGGGAGATTCTGTACATGGGGAAATTCTGTACAAAGGGAGATTCTGTACAAAGGGAGACTCTGTACAAGGGGAGATTCTGTGTATTTACATGGGGATATTCTGTACAAGGGGAGATTCTGTACAAGGGGAGACTCTCTACAAGGGGAGACTCTGTGTATTTACATGGGGAGATTCTGTACATGGGGAGATTGTGTGCAAGGGGAGATTCTGTACAAGGGGAGACTCTGTACAAGGGGAGACTCTGTACAAGGGGAGACTCTGTGTATTTACATGGGGAGAATCTGTACATGGGTGGATTGTGTACAAGGGGAGATTCTGTACAAGGGGAGATACTGTACAAGGGGAGATTCAGTGTATTTACATGGGGAGATTGTATACAATGGGAGATTCTGTACAAGGGGTGATTCTGTACAAGGGGAGACTCTGTACAAGGGGAGACTCTGTGTATTTACATGGGGAGATTCTGTACATGGGGTGATTGGGTACAAGGGGAGATTCTGCACAAGGGGAGATTCTGTCTATTGACATGGGGAGATTCTGTACATGGGGAGATTGTGTACAAGGGGAGATTCTGTACAAGGGGAGACTCTGTACAAGGGGAGACTCTGTACAAGGGGAGACTCTGTGTATTTACATGGGGAGATTCTGTACATGGGTAGATTGTGTACAAGGGGAGATTCTGTACAAGGGGAGATACTGTACAAGGGAAGATTCAGTGTATTTACATGGGGAGATTCTGTACAAGGGGAAATTCTGTACAAGGGGAGATTCTGTACAAGGGGAGACTCTGTACAAGGGGAGACTCTGTGTATTTACATGGGGAGATTCTGTACAAGGGGAGATTCTGAACAAGGGGAGACTCTGTACAAGGGGAGACTCTGTACAAGGGGAGACTCTGTGTATTTACATGGGGAGATTCTGCACATGGGGAGATTGTGAACAAGGGGAGATTGTGTACAAGGCGAGATTCTGTACAAGGGGAGACTCTGTGTACTTACATGGGGAGATTCTGTACATGGGGAGATTGTGCACAAGGGGAGATACTGTACAAAGGGAGATTATGTGTATTTACATGGGGAGATTCTGTACATGGGGTGATTGTGTACAAGGGGAGCTTCTGTACAAGGGCAGATTCAGTGTATTTACATGGGGAAATTCTGAACAAGGGGAGATTCTGTAAAAGGGGAGACTCTGTACAAGGGGAGACTCTGTACAAGGGGAGACTCTGTGTATTTACATGGGGAGATTCTGTACGTGGGGAGATTCTGTACATGGGGAAATTCTGTACAAAGGGAGATTCTGTACAAAGGGAGACTCTGTACAAGGGGAGATTCTGTGTATTTACATGGGGATATTCTGTACAAGGGGAGATTCTGTACAAGGGGAGACTCTCTACAAGGGGAGACTCTGTGTATTTACATGGGGAGATTCTGTACATGGGGAGATTGTGTGCAAGGGGAGATTCTGTACAAGGGGAGACTCTGTACAAGGGGAGACTCTGTACAAGGGGAGACTCTGTGTATGTACATGGGGAGATTCTGTACATGGGTAGATTGTGTACAAGGGGAGATTCTGTACAAGGGGAGATACTGTACAAGGGGAGATTCAGTGTATTTACATGGGGAGATTGTATACAATGGGAGATTCTGTACAAGGGGTGATTCTGTACAAGGGGAGACTCTGTACAAGGGGAGGCTCTGTGTATTTACATGGGGAGATTGTGTACATGGGGAGATTGTGTACAAGGGGAGATTCTGTACAAGGGGAGACTCTGTACAAGGGGAGACTCTGTACAAGGGGAGACTCTGTGTATTTACATGGGGAGATTCTGTACATGGGTAGATTGTGTACAAGGGGAGATTCTGTACAAGGGGAGATACTGTACAAGGGAAGATTCAGTGTATTTACATGGGGAGATTCTGTACAAGGGGAAATTCTGTACAAGGGGAGATTCTGTACAAGGGGAGACTCTGTACAAGGGGAGACTCTGTGTATTTACATGGGGAGATTCTGTACAAGGGGAGATTCTGAACAAGGGGAGACTCTGTACAAGGGGAGACTCTGTACAAGGGGAGACTCTGTGTATTTACATGGGGAGATTCTGCACATGGGGAGATTGTGAACAAGGGGAGATTGTGTACAAGGCGAGATTCTGTACAAGGGGAGACTCTGTGTACTTACATGGGGAGATTCTGTACATGGGGAGATTGTGCACAAGGGGAGATTCTGTACAAAGGGAGATTATGTGTATTTACATGGGGAGATTCTGTACATGGGGTGATTGTGTACAAGGGGAGCTTCTGTACAAGGGCAGATTCAGTGTATTTACATGGGGAAATTCTGAACAAGGGGAGATTCTGTAAAAGGGGAGACTCTGTACAAGGGGACACTCTGTACAAGGGGAGACTCTGTGTATTTACATGGGGAGATTCTGTACATGGGCTGATTGTGTACAAGGGGAGATTCTGTACAAGGGGAGATTCTGTACAAGGGGAGACTCTGTGTATTTACATGGGGAGATTCTGTACAAGGGGAGATTCTGTACAAGGGGAGACTCTGTACAAGGGGAGACTCTGTACAAGGGGAGACTCTGTACAAGGGGAGACTCTGTGTATTTACATTGGAGATTCTGTACATGGGGAGAATGTGTACAAGGGGAGATTCTGTACAAGGGGCGATTCTGTACAAGGGGAGATTCAGTGTATTTACATGGGGAGATTCTGTACGTGGGGAGATTCTGTACATGGGGAAATTCTGTACAAAGGGAGATTCTGTACAAAGGGAGACTCTGTACAAGGGGAGATTCTGTGTATTTACATGGGGATATTCTGTACAAGGGGAGATTCTGTACAAGGGGAGACTCTCTACAAGGGGAGACTCTGTGTATTTACATGGGGAGATTCTGTACATGGGGAGATTGTGTGCAAGGGGAGATTCTGTACAAGGGGAGACTCTGTACAAGGGGAGACTCTGTACAAGGGGAGACTCTGTACAAGGGGAGACTCTGTACAAGGGGAGACTCTGTGTATTTACATGGGGAGATTCTGTACATGGGTAGATTGTGTACAAGGGGAGATTCTGTACAAGGGGAGATACTGTACAAGGGGAGATTCAGTGTATTTACATGGGGAGATTCTGTACAAGGGGAGATTCTGTACAAGGGGAGACTCTGTACAAGGGGAGACTCTGTACAAGGGGAGACTCTGTGTATTTACATGGGGAGATTCTGTACATGGGGAGATTCTGTCCATGGGGAAATTCTGTTACAAGGGGAGATTCTGTACAAAGGGAGACTCTCTACAAGGGGAGACTCTGTGTATTTACATGGGGAGATTCTGTACATGGGGAAATTCTGTACAAAGGGAGATTCTGTACAAGGGGAGACTCGGTACAAGGGGAGACTCTGTGTATTTACATGGGGAGATTCTGTACAAGGGGAGACTCTGTACAAGGGGAGACTCTGTACAAGGGGAGACTCTGTACAAGGGGAGACTCTGTGTATTTACATGGGGAGATTCTGTACATGGGGAGATTGTGTACAAGAGGAGACTTTGTACAAGGGAAGATTCTGTACAAGGGGAGATTCTGTGCATTTACATGGGGAGATTCTGTACATGGGGAGATTCTGTACACGGGAGAATCTGTACAAGGGGAAACTCTGTACAAGGGGAGGCTCTCCCTGTGTGCAAGGGGAGATGTATGTATTTACAAAAGGCGATTCTGTATATTTACATGGGGAGATTCTGTACCTGGGGAGATTGTGTACAATGGGAGATTCTGTACAAGGGGAGATTCTGTACAAGGGGAGATTCTGTACAAGGGGAGACTCTGTACAAGGGGAGACTCTGTGTATTTACATGGGGATATTCTGTACATGGGGAGATTCTGTTCATGGGGAAATTCTGTACAAGGGGAGATTCTGTACAAAGGGAGACTCTGTACAAGGGGAGACTTTGTGTATTTACATGGGGAGATTCTGTACAAGGGGAGATTCTGTACAAGGGGAGACTCTCTACAAGGGGAGACTCTGTGTATTTACATGGGGAGATTCGGTACATGTGGTCATTGTGTACAAGGGGAGATTCTGCACAAGGGGAGATTCTGTGTATTTACATGGGGAGATTCTGTACATGGGGAGATTGTGTACAAGGGGAGAATCTGTACAAGTGGAGACTCTGTACAAGGGGAGACTCTGTACAAGGGGAGACTCTGTGTATTTACATGGGGAGATTCTGTACGTGGGTCGATTGTGTACAAGGGGAGATTCTGTACAAGGGGAGATACTGTACAAGGGGAGATTCAGTGTATTTACATGGGGAGATTCTGTACAAGGGGAAATTCTGTACAAGGGGAGATTCTGTACAAGGGGAGACTCTGTACAAGGGGAGACTCTGTGTATTTACATGGGGAGATTCTGTACAAGGGGAGATTCTGTACAAGGGGAGACTCTGTACAAGGGGAGAATCTGTACAAGGGGAGACTCTGTGTATTTACATGGGGAGATTCTGGACATGGGGAGATTGTGAACAAGGGGAGATTGTGTACAAGGCGAGATTCTGTACAAGGGGAGACTCTGTGTATTTACATGGGGAGATTCTGGACATGGGGAGATTGCGCACAAGGGGAGATTCTGTACAAAGGGAGATTCTGTACAAGGGGAGTCTCTGTGTATTTACATGGGAGTTTCTGTAAATGGGGAGATTCTGTACAAGGGGAGATTCTGTACAAGGGGAGATTCTGTACAAGGGGAGATTCAGTGTATTTACATGGGGAGATTCTGTACATGTGGAGATTCTGTACATGGGGAAATTCTGTACAAGGGGAGATTCTGTACAAAGGGAGACTCTGTACAAGGGGAGACTCTGTGTATTTACATGGGGAGATTCTGTACAAGGGGAGACTCTCTACAAGGGGACATTCTGTGTATTTACATGGGGAGATTCTGTACATGGGGAGATTGTGTACAAGGGGAGATTCTGTACAAGGGGAGACTCTGTACAAGGGGAGACTCTGTCCAAGGGGAGACTCTGTGTATTTACATGGGGAGATTCTGTACATGGGTAGATTGTGTACAAGGGGAAATTCTGTACAAGGGGAGATACTGTACAAGGGGAGATTCAGTGTATTTACATGGGGAGATTGTGTACATGGGGAGATTCTGTACAAGGGGAGACTCTGTACAAGGGGAGACTCTGTACAAGGGGAGACTCTGTGTATTTACATTGGAGATTCTGTACATGGGGAGAATGTGTACAAGGGGAGATTCTGTACAAGGGGCGATTCTGTACAAGGGGAGATTCAGTGTATTTACATGGGGAGATTCTGTACGTGGGGAGATTCTGTACATGGGGAAATTCTGTACAAAGGGAGATTCTGTACAAAGGGAGACTGTGTACAAAGGGAGACTCTGTACAAGGGGAGATTCTGTGTATTTACATGGGGATATTCTGTACAAGGGGAGATTCTGTACAAGGGGAGACTCTCTACAAGGGGAGACTCTGTGTATTTGCATGGGGAGATTCTATACATGGGGAGATTGTGTGCAAGGGGAGATTCTGTACAAGGGGAGATTCTGTCCAAGGGGAGACTCTGTGTATTTACATGGGGAGATTCTGTACAAGGGGAGATTCTGAACAAGGGGAGACTCTGTACAAGGGGAGACTCTGTACAAGGGGAGACTCTGTGTATTTACATGGGGTGATTCTGCACATGGGGAGATTGTGAACAAGGGGAGATTGTGTACAAGGCGAGATTCTGTACAAGGGGAGACTCTGTGTACTTACATGGGGAGATTCTGTACATGGGGAGATTGTGCACAAGGGGAGACTCTGTACAAAGGGAGATTATGTGTATTTACATGGGGAGATTCTGTACATGGGGTGATTGTGTACAAGGGGAGCTTCTGTACAAGGGCAGATTCAGTGTATTTACATGGGGAAATTCTGAACAAGGGGAGATTCTGTAAAAGGGGAGACTCTGTACAAGGGGAGACTCTGTACAAGGGGAGACTCTGTGTATTTACATGGGGAGATTCTGTACGTGGGGAGATTCTGTACATGGGGAAATTCTGTACAAAGGGAGATTCTGTACAAAGGGAGACTCTGTACAAGGGGAGATTCTGTGTATTTACATGGGGATATTCTGTACAAGGGGAGATTCTGTACAAGGGGAGACTCTCTACAAGGGGAGACTCTGTGTATTTACATGGGGAGATTCTGTACATGGGGAGATTGTGTGCAAGGGGAGATTCTGTACAAGGGGAGACTCTGTACAAGGGGAGACTCTGTACAAGGGGAGACTCTGTGTATTTACATGGGGAGATTCTGTACATGGGTAGATTGTGTACAAGGGGAGATTCTGTACAAGGGGAGATACTGTACAAGGGGAGATTCAGTGTATTTACATGGGGAGATTGTATACAATGGGAGATTCTGTACAAGGGGTGATTCTGTACAAGGGGAGACTCTGTACAAGGGGAGACTCTGTGTATTTACATGGGGAGATTCTGTACATGGGGTGATTGGGTACAAGGGGAGATTCTGCACAAGGGGAGATTCTGTCTATTGACATGGGGAGATTCTGTACATGGGGAGATTGTGTACAAGGGGAGATTCTGTACAAGGGGAGACTCTGTACAAGGGGAGACTCTGTACAAGGGGAGACTCTGTGTATTTACATGGGGAGATTCTGTACATGGGTAGATTGTGTACAAGGGGAGATTCTGTACAAGGGGAGATACTGTACAAGGGAAGATTCAGTGTATTTACATGGGGAGATTCTGTACAAGGGGAAATTCTGTACAAGGGGAGATTCTGTACAAGGGGAGACTCTGTACAAGGGGAGACTCTGTGTATTTACATGGGGAGATTCTGTACAAGGGGAGATTCTGAACAAGGGGAGACTCTGTACAAGGGGAGACTCTGTACAAGGGGAGACTCTGTGTATTTACATGGGGAGATTCTGCACATGGGGAGATTGTGAACAAGGGGAGATTGTGTACAAGGCGAGATTCTGTACAAGGGGAGACTCTGTGTACTTACATGGGGAGATTCTGTACATGGGGAGATTGTGCACAAGGGGAGATTCTGTACAAAGGGAGATTATGTGTATTTACATGGGGAGATTCTGTACATGGGGTGGTTGTGTACAAGGGGAGATTCTGTACAAGGGCAGATTCAGTGTATTTACATGGGGAAATTCTGAACAAGGGGAGATTCTGTAAAAGGGGAGACTCTGTACAAGGGGAGACTCTGTACAAGGGGAGACTCTGTGTATTTACATGGGGAGATTCTGTACATGGGCTGATTGTGTACAAGGGGAGATTCTGTACAAGGGGAGATTCTGTACAAGGGGAGACTCTGTACAAGGGGAGACTCTGTGTATTTACATGGGGAGATTCTGTACAAGGGGAGATTCTGTACAAGGGGAGACTCTGTACAAGGGGAGACTCTGTACAAGGGGAGACTCTGTGTATTTACATTGGAGATTCTGTACATGGGGAGAATGTGTACAAGGGGAGATTCTGTACAAGGGGCGATTCTGTACAAGGGGAGATTCAGTGTATTTACATGGGGAGATTCTGTCCGTGGGGAGATTCTGTACATGGGGAAATTCTGTACAAAGGGAGATTCTGTACAAAGGGAGACTCTGTACAAGGGGAGATTCTGTGTATTTACATGGGGATATTCTGTACAAGGGGAGATTCTGTACAAGGGGAGACTCTCTACAAGGGGAGACTCTGTGTATTTACATGGGGAGATTCTGTACATGGGGAGATTGTGTGCAAGGGGAGATTCTGTACAAGGGGAGACTCTGTACAGGGGGAGACTCTGTACAAGGGGAGACTCTGTGTATTTACATGGGGAGATTCTGTACATGGGTAGATTGTGTACAAGGGGAGATTCTGTACAAGGGGAGATACTGTACAAGGGGAGATTCAGTGTATTTACATGGGGAGATTCTGTACAAGGGGAGATTCTGTACAAGGGGAGACTCTGTACAAGGGGAGACTCTGTACAAGGGGAGACTCTGTGTATTTACATGGGGTGATTCTGTACATGGGGAGATTCTGTACATGGGGAAATTCTGTTACAAGGGGAGATTCTGTACAAAGGGAGACTCTCTACAAGGGGAGACTCTGTGTATTTACATGGGGAGATTCTGTACATGGGGAAATTCTGTACAAAGGGAGATTCTGTACAAGGGGAGACTCGGTACAAGGGGAGACTCTGTGTATTTACATGGGGAGATTCTGTACAAGGGGAGATTCTGTACAAGGGGAGACTCTGTACAAGGGGAGACTCTGTACAAGGGGAGACTCTGTGTATTTGCATGGGGAGATTCTGTACATGGGGAGATTGTGTACAAGAGGAGACTTTGTACAAGGGAAGATTCTGTACAAGGGGAGATTCTGTGCATTTACATGGGGAGATTCTGTACATGGGGAGATTCTGTACACGGGAGATTCTGTACAAGGGGAAACTCTGTACAAGGGGAGGCTCTCCCTGTGTGCAAGGGGAGATGTATGTATTTACAAAAGGCGATTCTGTATATTTACATGGGGAGATTCTGTACATGGGGAGATTGTGTACAATGGGAGATTCTGTACAAGGGGAGATTCTGTACAAGGGGAGATTCTGTACAAGGGGAGACTCTGTACAAGGGGAGACTCTGTGTATTTACATGGGGATATTCTGTACATGGGGAGATTCTGTTCATGGGGAAATTCTGTACAAGGGGAGATTCTGTACAAAGGGAGACTCTGTACAAAGGGAGATTATGTGTATTTACATGGGGAGATTCTGTACATGGGGTGATTGTGTACAAGGGGAGCTTCTGTACAAGGGCAGATTCAGTGTATTTACATGGGGAAATTCTGAACAAGGGGAGATTCTGTAAAAGGGGAGACTCTGTACAAGGGGAGACTCTGTACAAGGGGAGACTCTGTGTATTTACATGGGGAGATTCTGTACGTGGGGAGATTCTGTACATGGGGAAATTCTGTACAAAGGGAGATTCTGTACAAAGGGAGACTCTGTACAAGGGGAGATTCTGTGTATTTACATGGGGATATTCTGTACAAGGGGAGATTCTGTACAAGGGGAGACTCTCTACAAGGGGAGACTCTGTGTATTTACATGGGGAGATTCTGTACATGGGGAGATTGTGTGCAAGGGGAGATTCTGTACAAGGGGAGACTCTGTACAAGGGGAGACTCTGTACAAGGGGAGACTCTGTGTATTTACATGGGGAGATTCTGTACATGGGTAGATTGTGTACAAGGGGAGATTCTGTACAAGGGGAGATACTGTACAAGGGGAGATTCAGTGTATTTACATGGGGAGATTGTATACAATGGGAGATTCTGTACAAGGGGTGATTCTGTACAAGGGGAGACTCTGTACAAGGGGAGACTCTGTGTATTTACATGGGGAGATTCTGTACATGGGGTGATTGGGTACAAGGGGAGATTCTGCACAAGGGGAGATTCTGTCTATTGACATGGGGAGATTCTGTACATGGGGAGATTGTGTACAAGGGGAGATTCTGTACAAGGGGAGACTCTGTACAAGGGGAGACTCTGTACAAGGGGAGACTCTGTGTATTTACATGGGGAGATTCTGTACATGGGTAGATTGTGTACAAGGGGAGATTCTGTACAAGGGGAGATACTGTACAAGGGAAGATTCAGTGTATTTACATGGGGAGATTCTGTACAAGGGGAAATTCTGTACAAGGGGAGATTCTGTACAAGGGGAGACTCTGTACAAGGGGAGACTCTGTGTATTTACATGGGGAGATTCTGTACAAGGGGAGATTCTGAACAAGGGGAGACTCTGTACAAGGGGAGACTCTGTGTATTTACATGGGGAGATTCTGCACATGGGGAGATTGTGAACAAGGGGAGATTGTGTACAAGGCGAGATTCTGTACAAGGGGAGACTCTGTGTACTTACATGGGGAGATTCTGTACATGGGGAGATTGTGCACAAGGGGAGATTATGTACAAAGGGAGATTATGTGTATTTACATGGGGAGATTCTGTACATGGGGTGGTTGTGTACAAGGGGAGCTTCTGTACAAGGGCAGATTCAGTGTATTTCCATGGGGAAATTCTGAACAAGGGGCGATTCTGTAAAAGGGGAGACTCTGTACAAGGGGAGACTCTGTACAAGGGGAGACTCTGTGTATTTACATGGGGAGATTCTGTACGTGGGGAGATTCTGTACATGGGGAAATTCTGTACAAAGGGAGATTCTGTACAAAGGGAGACTCTGTACAAGGGGAGATTCTGTGTATTTACATGGGGATATTCTGTACAAGGGGAGATTCTGTACAAGGGGAGACTCTCGACAAGGGGAGACTCTGTGTATTTACATGGGGAGATTCTGTACATGGGGAGATTGTGTGCAAGGGGAGACTCTGTACAAGGGGAGACTCTGTGTATTTACATGGGGAGATTCTGTACGTGGGGAGATTCTGTACATGGGGAAATTCTGTACAAAGGGAGATTCTGTACAAGGGGAGACTCTGTACAAGGGGAGACTCTGTGTATTTACATGGGGATATTCTGTACATGGGGAGATTCTGTTCATGGGGAAATTCTGTACAAGGGGAGATTCTGTACAAAGGGAGACTCTGTACAAGGGGAGACTTTGTGTATTTACATGGGGAGATTCTGTACAAGGGGAGATTCTGTACAAGGGGAGACTCTCTACAAGGGGAGACTCTGTGTATTTACATGGGGAGATTCTGTACATGGGGAGATTGTGTGCAAGGGGAGATTCTGTACAAGGGGAGACTCTGTACAAGGGGAGACTCTGTACAAGGGGAGACTCTGTGTATTTACATGGGGAGATTCTGTACATGGGTAGATTGTGTACAAGGGGAGATTCTGTACAAGGGGAGATACTGTACAAGGGGAGATTCAGTGTATTTACATGGGGAGATTGTATACAATGGGAGATTCTGTACAAGGGGTGATTCTGTACAAGGGGAGACTCTGTACAAGGGGAGACTCTGTGTATTTACATGGGGAGATTCTGTACATGGGGTGATTGGGTACAAGGGGAGATTCTGCACAAGGGGAGATTCTGTCTATTGACATGGGGAGATTCTGTACATGGGGAGATTGTGTACAAGGGGAGATTCTGTACAAGGGGAGACTCTGTACAAGGGGAGACTCTGTACAAGGGGAGACTCTGTGTATTTACATGGGGAGATTCTGTACATGGGTAGATTGTGTACAAGGGGAGATTCTGTACAAGGGGAGATACTGTACAAGGGAAGATTCAGTGTATTTACATGGGGAGATTCTGTACAAGGGGAAATTCTGTACAAGGGGAGATTCTGTACAAGGGGAGACTCTGTACAAGGGGAGACTCTGTGTATTTACATGGGGAGATTCTGTACAAGGGGAGATTCTGAACAAGGGGAGACTCTGTACAAGGGGAGACTCTGTACAAGGGGAGACTCTGTGTATTTACATGGGGAGATTCTGCACATGGGGAGATTGTGAACAAGGGGAGATTGTGTACAAGGCGAGATTCTGTACAAGGGGAGACTCTGTGTACTTACATGGGGAGATTCTGTACATGGGGAGATTGTGCACAAGGGGAGATTATGTACAAAGGGAGATTATGTGTATTTACATGGGGAGATTCTGTACATGGGGTGGTTGTGTACAAGGGGAGCTTCTGTACAAGGGCAGATTCAGTGTATTTACATGGGGAAATTCTGAACAAGGGGCGATTCTGTAAAAGGGGAGACTCTGTACAAGGGGAGACTCTGTACAAGGGGAGACTCTGTGTATTTACATGGGGAGATTCTGTACGTGGGGAGATTCTGTACATGGGGAAATTCTGTACAAAGGGAGATTCTGTACAAAGGGAGACTCTGTACAAGGGGAGATTCTGTGTATTTACATGGGGATATTCTGTACAAGGGGAGATTCTGTACAAGGGGAGACTCTCGACAAGGGGAGACTCTGTGTATTTACATGGGGAGATTCTGTACATGGGGAGATTGTGTGCAAGGGGAGACTCTGTACAAGGGGAGACTCTGTGTATTTACATGGGGAGATTCTGTACGTGGGGAGATTCTGTACATGGGGAAATTCTGTACAAAGGGAGATTCTGTACAAGGGGAGACTCTGTACAAGGGGAGACTCTGTGTATTTACATGGGGATATTCTGTACATGGGGAGATTCTGTTCATGGGGAAATTCTGTACAAGGGGAGATTCTGTACAAAGGGAGACTCTGTACAAGGGGAGACTTTGTGTATTTACATGGGGAGATTCTGTACAAGGGGAGATTCTGTACAAGGGGAGACTCTCTACAAGGGGAGACTCTGTGTATTTACATGGGGAGATTCGGTACATGTGGTCATTGTGTACAAGGGGAGATTCTGCACAAGGGGAGATTCTGTGTATTTACATGGGGAGATTCTGTACATGGGGAGATTGTGTACAAGGGGAGATTCTGTACAAGGGGCGATTCTGTACAAGGGGAGATTCAGTGTATTTACATGGGGAGATTCTGTACGTGGGGAGATTCTGTACATGGGGAAATTCTGTACAAAGGGAGATTCTGTACAAAGGGAGACTCTGTACAAAGGGAGACTCTGTACAAGGGGAGATTCTGTGTATTTACATGGGGATATTCTGTACAAGGGGAGATTCTGTACAAGGGGAGACTCTCTACAAGGGGAGACTCTGTGTATTTGCATGGGGAGATTCTGTACATGGGGAGATTGTGTGCAAGGGGAGATTCTGTACAAGGGGAGATTCTGTCCAAGGGGAGACTCTGTGTATTTACATGGGGAGATTCTGTACAAGGGGAGATTCTGAACAAGGGGAGACTCTGTACAAGGGGAGACTCTGTACAAGGGGAGACTCTGTGTATTTACATGGGGAGATTCTGCACATGGGGAGATTGTGAACAAGGGGAGATTGTGTACAAGGCGAGATTCTGTACAAGGGGAGACTCTGTGTACTTACATGGGGAGATTCTGTACATGGGGAGATTGTGCACAAGGGGAGATTCTGTACAAAGGGAGATTATGTGTATTTACATGGGGAGATTCTGTACATGGGGTGATTGTGTACAAGGGGAGCTTCTGTACAAGGGCAGATTCAGTGTATTTACATGGGAAAATTCTGAACAAGGGGAGATTCTGTAAAAGGGGAGACTCTGTACAAGGGGAGACTCTGTACAAGGGGAGACTCTGTGTATTTACATGGGGAGATTCTGTACGTGGGGAGATTCTGTACATGGGGAAATTCTGTACAAAGGGAGATTCTGTACAAAGGGAGACTCTGTACAAGGGGAGATTCTGTGTATTTACATGGGGATATTCTGTACAAGGGGAGATTCTGTACAAGGGGAGACTCTCTACAAGGGGAGACTCTGTGTATTTACATGGGGAGATTCTGTACATGGGGAGATTGTGTGCAAGGGGAGATTCTGTACAAGGGGAGACTCTGTACAAGGGGAGACTCTGTACAAGGGGAGACTCTGTGTATTTACATGGGGAGATTCTGTACATGGGTAGATTGTGTACAAGGGGAGATTCTGTACAAGGGGAGATACTGTACAAGGGGAGATTCAGTGTATTTACATGGGGAGATTGTATACAATGGGAGATTCTGTACAAGGGGTGATTCTGTACAAGGGGAGACTCTGTACAAGGGGAGACTCTGTGTATTTACATGGGGAGATTCTGTACATGGGGTGATTGGGTACAAGGGGAGATTCTGCACAAGGGGAGATTCTGTCTATTGACATGGGGAGATTCTGTACATGGGGAGATTGTGTACAAGGGGAGATTCTGTACAAGGGGAGACTCTGTACAAGGGGAGACTCTGTACAAGGGGAGACTCTGTGTATTTACATGGGGAGATTCTGTACATGGGTAGATTGTGTACAAGGGGAGATTCTGTACAAGGGGAGATACTGTACAAGGGAAGATTCAGTGTATTTACATGGGGAGATTCTGTACAAGGGGAAATTCTGTACAAGGGGAGATTCTGTACAAGGGGAGACTCTGTACAAGGGGAGACTCTGTACAAGGGGAGACTCTGTGTATTTACATGGGGAGATTCTGTACAAGGGGAGATTCTGAACAAGGGGAGACTCTGTACAAGGGGAGACTCTGTACAAGGGGAGACTCTGTGTATTTACATGGGGAGATTCTGCACATGGGGAGATTGTGAACAAGGGGAGATTGTGTACAAGGCGAGATTCTGTACAAGGGGAGACTCTGTGTACTTACATGGGGAGATTCTGTGCATGGGGAGATTGTGCACAAGGGGAGATTCTGTACAAAGGGAGATTATGTGTATTTACATGGGGAGATTCTGTACATGGGGTGATTGTGTACAAGGGGAGCTTCTGTACAAGGGCAGATTCATTGTATTTACATGGGGAAATTCTGAACAAGGGGAGATTCTGTAAAAGGGGAGACTCTGTACAAGGGGAGACTCTGTACAAGGGGAGACTCTGTGTATTTACATGGGGAGATTCTGTACATGGGCTGATTGTGTACAAGGGGAGATTCTGTACAAGGGGAGATTCTGTACAAGGGGAGACTCTGTACAAGGGGAGACTCTGTACAAGGGGAGACTCTGTGTATTTACATGGGGAGATTCTGTACAAGGGGAGATTCTGTCCAAGGGGAGACTCTGTGTATTTACATGGGGAGATTCTGTACATGGGCTGATTGTGTACAAGGGGAGATTCTGTACAAGGGGAGATTCTGTACAAGGGGAGACTCTGTACAAGGGGAGACTCTGTGTATTTACATGGGGAGATTCTGTACAAGGGGAGATTCTGTCCAAGGGGAGACTCTGTACAAGGGGAGACTCTGTACAAGGGGAGACTCTGTGTATTTACATTGGAGATTCTGTACATGGGGAGAATGTGTACAAGGGGAGATTCTGTACAAGGGGCGATTCTGTACAAGGGGAGATTCAGTGTATTTACATGGGGAGATTCTGCCCGTGGGGAGATTCTGTACATGGGGAAATTCTGTACAAAGGGAGATTCGGTACAAAGGGAGACTCTGTACAAGGGGAGATTCTGTGTATTTACATGGGGATATTCTGTACAAGGGGAGATTCTGTACAAGGGGAGACTCTCTACAAGGGGAGACTCTGTGTATTTACATGGGGAGATTCTGTACATGGGGAGATTGTGTGCAAGGGGAGATTCTGTACAAGGGGAGACTCTGTACAGGGGGAGACTCTGTACAAGGGGAGACTCTGTGTATTTACATGGGGAGATTCTGTACATGGGTAGATTGTGTACAAGGGGAGATTCTGTACAAGGGGAGATACTGTACAAGGGGAGATTCAGTGTATTTACATGGGGAGATTCTGTACAAGGGGAGATTCTGTACAAGGGGAGACTCTGTACAAGGGGAGACTCTGTACAAGGGGAGACTCTGTGTATTTACATGGGGAGATTCTGTACATGGGGAGATTCTGTACATGGGGAAATTCTGTTACAAGGGGAGATTCTGTACAAAGGGAGACTCTCTACAAGGGGAGACTCTGTGTATTTACATGGGGAGATTCTGTACATGGGGAAATTCTGTACAAAGGGAGATTCTGTACAAGGGGAGACTCGGTACAAGGGGAGACTCTGTGTATTTACATGGGGAGATTCTGTACAAGGGGAGATTCTGTACAAGGGGAGACTCTGTACAAGGGGAGACTCTGTACAAGGGGAGACTCTGTGTATTTGCATGGGGAGATTCTGTACATGGGGAGATTGTGTACAAGAGGAGACTTTGTACAAGGGAAGATTCTGTACAAGGGGAGATTCTGTGCATTTACATGGGGAGATTCTGTACATGGGGAGATTCTGTACACGGGAGATTCTGTACAAGGGGAAACTCTGTACAAGGGGAGGCTCTCCCTGTGTGCAAGGGGAGATGTATGTATTTACAAAAGGCGATTCTGTATATTTACATGGGGAGATTCTGTACATGGGGAGATTGTGTACAATGGGAGATTCTGTACAAGGGGAGATTCTGTACAAGGGGAGATTCTGTACAAGGGGAGACTCTGTACAAGGGGAGACTCTGTACAAGGGGAGACTCTGTGTATTTACATGGGGATATTCTGTACATGGGGAGATTCTGTTCATGGGGAAATTCTGTACAAGGGGAGATTCTGTACAAAGGGAGACTCTGTACAAGGGGAGACTTTGTGTATTTACATGGGGAGATTCTGTACAAGGGGAGATTCTGTACAAGGGGAGACTCTCTACAAGGGGAGACTCTGTGTATTTACATGGGGAGATTCGGTACATGTGGTCATTGTGTACAAGGGGAGATTCTGCACAAGGGGAGATTCTGTGTATTTACATGGGGAGATTCTGTACATGGGGAGATTGTGTACAAGGGGAGAATCTGTACAAGTGGAGACTCTGTACAAGGGGAGACTCTGTACAAGGGGAGACTCTGTGTATTTACATGGGGAGATTCTGTACGTGGGTAGATTGTGTACAAGGGGAGATTCTGTACAAGGGGAGATACTGTACAAGGGGAGATTCAGTGTATTTACATGGGGAGATTCTGTACAAGGGGAAATTCTGTACAAGGTGAGATTCTGTACAAGGGGAGACTCTGTACAAGGGGAGACTCTGTGTATTTACATGGGGAGATTCTGTACAAGGGGAGATTCTGTACAAGGGGAGACTCTGTACAAGGGGAGAATCTGTACAAGGGGAGACTCTGTGTATTTACATGGGGAGATTCTGGACATGGGGAGATTGTGAACAAGGGGAGATTGTGTACAAGGCGAGATTCTGTACAAGGGGAGACTCTGTGTATTTACATGGGGAGATTCTGGACATGGGGAGATTGCGCACAAGGGGAGATTCTGTACAAAGGGAGATTCTGTACAAGGGGAGTCTCTGTGTATTTACATGGGAGTTTCTGTAAATGGGGAGATTCTGTACAAGGGGAGATTCTGTACAAGGGGAGATTCTGTACAAGGGGAGATTCAGTGTATTTACATGGGGAGATTCTGTACATGTGGAGATTCTGTACATGGGGAAATTCTGTACAAGGGGAGATTCTGTACAAAGGGAGACTCTGTACAAGGGGAGACTCTGTGTATTTACATGGGGAGATTCTGTACAAGGGGAGACTCTCTACAAGGGGACATTCTGTGTATTTACATGGGGAGATTCTGTACATGGGGAGATTGTGTACAAGGGGAGATTCTGTACAAGGGGAGACTCTGTACAAGGGGAGACTCTGTCCAAGGGGAGACTCTGTGTATTTACATGGGGAGATTCTGTACATGGGTAGATTGTGTACAAGGGGAAATTCTGTACAAGGGGAGATACTGTACAAGGGGAGATTCAGTGTATTTACATGGGGAGATTGTGTACATGGGGAGATTCTGTCCAAGGGGAGACTCTGTACAAGGGGAGACTCTGTACAAGGGGAGACTCTGTGTATTTACATTGGAGATTCTGTACATGGGGAGAATGTGTACAAGGGGAGATTCTGTACAAGGGGCGATTCTGTACAAGGGGAGATTCAGTGTATTTACATGGGGAGATTCTGTACGTGGGGAGATTCTGTACATGGGGAAATTCTGTACAAAGGGAGATTCTGTACAAAGGGAGACTCTGTACAAAGGGAGACTCTGTACAAAGGGAGACTCTGGACAAGGGGAGATTCTGTGTATTTACATGGGGATATTCTGTACAAGGGGAGATTCTGTACAAGGGGAGACTCTCTACAAGGGGAGACTCTGTGTATTTGCATGGGGAGATTCTGTACATGGGGAGATTGTGTGCAAGGGGAGATTCTGTACAAGGGGAGATTCTGTCCAAGGGGAGACTCTGTACAAGGGGAGACTCTGTGCAAGGGGAGACTCTGTGTATTTACATGGGTAGATTCTGTACATGGGGAGATTGTGTACAATGGGAGATTCTGTACAAGGGGAGATACTGTGCAAGGGGAGATTCAGTCTATTTACATGGGGAGATTTTGGACATGGGGAGATTCTGTACATGGGGAAATTCTGTACAAGGGGAGATTCTGTACAAGGGGAGACTCTGTACAAGGGGAGACTCTGTACAAGGGGAGTCTCTGTGTATTTACATGGGAGTTTCTGTAAATGGGGAGATTCTGTACAAGGGGAGATTCTGTACAAGGGGAGATTCTGTACAAGGGGAGATTCAGTGTATTTAGATGGGGAGATTCTGTACATGTGGAGATTCTGTACATGGGGAAATTCTGTACAAGGGGAGATTCTGTACAAAGGGAGACTCTGTACAAGAGGAGACTCTGTGTATTTACATGGGGAGATTCTGTACAAGGGGAGACTCTCTACAAGGGGACATTCTGTGTATTTACATGGGGAGATTCTGTACATGGGGAGATTGTGTACAAGGGGAGATTCTGTACAAGGGGAGACTCTGTACAAGGGGAGACTCTGTACAAGGGGAGACTCTGTGCATTTACATGGGGAGATTCTGTACATGGGTAGATTGTGTACAAGGGGAAATTCTGTACAAGGGGAGATACTGTACAAGGGGAGATTCAGTGTATTTACATGGGGAGATTGTGTACATGGGGAGATTCTGTACATGGGGAAATTCTGTACAAGGGGAGATTCTGTACAAGGGGAGACTCTGTACAAGGGGAGACTCTGTGTATTTACATGGGGAGATTCTGTACATGGGGAGATTGTGTGCAATGGGAGATTCTGTACAAGGGGAGATACTGTTCAAGGGGAGATTCAGTGTATTTACATGGGGAGATTTTGTACATGGGGAGATTCTGTACATGGGGAAATTCTGTACAAGGGGAGATTCTGTACAAGGGGAGACTCTGTGTATTTACATGGGGAGATTCTGTACAAGGGGAGATTCTGTACAAGGGGAGAGTCTGTAGAAGGGGAGACTCTGTGTACTTACATGGGGAGATTCTGTACATGGGGAGATTGTGCACAAGGGGAGATTCTGTACAAAGGGAGATTATGTGTATTTACATGGGGAGATTCTGTACATGGGGTGATTGTGTACAAGGGGAGCTTCTGTACAAGGGCAGATTCAGTGTATTTACATGGCGAAATTCTGAACAAGGGGAGATTCTGTAAAAGGGGAGACTCTGTACAAGGGGAGACTCTGTACAAGGGGAGACTCTGTACAAGGGGAGACTCTGTGTATTTACATGGGGAGATTCTGTACATGGGCTGATTGTGTACAAGGGGAGATTCTGTACAAGGGGAGATTCTGTACAAGGGGAGACTCTGTACAAGGGGAGACTCTGTGTATTTACATGGGGAGATTCTGTACAAGGGGAGATTCTGTACAAGGGGAGACTCTGTACAAGGGGAGACTCTGTACAAGGGGAGACTCTGTGTATTTACATTGGAGATTCTGTACATGGGGAGAATGTGTACAAGGGGAGATTCTGTACAAGGGGCGATTCTGTACAAGGGGAGATTCAGTGTATTTACATGGGGAGATTCTGCCCGTGGGGAGATTCTGTACATGGGGAAATTCTGTACAAAGGGAGATTCGGTACAAAGGGAGACTCTGTACAAGGGGAGATTCTGTGTATTTACATGGGGATATTCTGTACAAGGGGAGATTCTGTACAAGGGGAGACTCTCTACAAGGGGAGACTCTGTGTATTTACATGGGGAGATTCTGTACATGGGGAGATTGTGTGCAAGGGGAGATTCTGTACAAGGGGAGACTCTGTACAGGGGGAGACTCTGTACAAGGGGAGACTCTGTGTATTTACATGGGGAGATTCTGTACATGGGTAGATTGTGTACAAGGGGAGATTCTGTACAAGGGGAGATACTGTACAAGGGGAGATTCAGTGTATTTACATGGGGAGATTCTGTACAAGGGGAGATTCTGTACAAGGGGAGACTCTGTACAAGGGGAGACTCTGTACAAGGGGAGACTCTGTGTATTTACATGGGGAGATTCTGTACATGGGGAGATTCTGTACATGGGGAAATTCTGTTACAAGGGGAGATTCTGTACAAAGGGAGACTCTCTACAAGGGGAGACTCTGTGTATTTACATGGGGAGATTCTGTACATGGGGAAATTCTGTACAAAGGGAGATTCTGTACAAGGGGAGACTCGGTACAAGGGGAGACTCTGTGTATTTACATGGGGAGATTCTGTACAAGGGGAGATTCTGTACAAGGGGAGACTCTGTACAAGGGGAGACTCTGTACAAGGGGAGACTCTGTGTATTTGCATGGGGAGATTCTGTACATGGGGAGATTGTGTACAAGAGGAGACTTTGTACAAGGGAAGATTCTGTACAAGGGGAGATTCTGTGCATTTACATGGGGAGATTCTGTACATGGGGAGATTCTGTACACGGGAGATTCTGTACAAGGGGAAACTCTGTACAAGGGGAGGCTCTCCCTGTGTGCAAGGGGAGATGTATGTATTTACAAAAGGCGATTCTGTATATTTACATGGGGAGATTCTGTACATGGGGAGATTGTGTACAATGGGAGATTCTGTACAAGGGGAGATTCTGTACAAGGGGAGATTCTGTACAAGGGGAGACTCTGTACAAGGGGAGACTCTGTACAAGGGGAGACTCTGTGTATTTACATGGGGATATTCTGTACATGGGGAGATTCTGTTCATGGGGAAATTCTGTACAAGGGGAGATTCTGTACAAAGGGAGACTCTGTACAAGGGGAGACTTTGTGTATTTACATGGGGAGATTCTGTACAAGGGGAGATTCTGTACAAGGGGAGACTCTCTACAAGGGGAGACTCTGTGTATTTACATGGGGAGATTCGGTACATGTGGTCATTGTGTACAAGGGGAGATTCTGCACAAGGGGAGATTCTGTGTATTTACATGGGGAGATTCTGTACATGGGGAGATTGTGTACAAGGGGAGAATCTGTACAAGTGGAGACTCTGTACAAGGGGAGACTCTGTACAAGGGGAGACTCTGTGTATTTACATGGGGAGATTCTGTACGTGGGTAGATTGTGTACAAGGGGAGATTCTGTACAAGGGGAGATACTGTACAAGGGGAGATTCAGTGTATTTACATGGGGAGATTCTGTACAAGGGGAAATTCTGTACAAGGTGAGATTCTGTACAAGGGGAGACTCTGTACAAGGGGAGACTCTGTGTATTTACATGGGGAGATTCTGTACAAGGGGAGATTCTGTACAAGGGGAGACTCTGTACAAGGGGAGAATCTGTACAAGGGGAGACTCTGTGTATTTACATGGGGAGATTCTGGACATGGGGAGATTGTGAACAAGGGGAGATTGTGTACAAGGCGAGATTCTGTACAAGGGGAGACTCTGTGTATTTACATGGGGAGATTCTGGACATGGGGAGATTGCGCACAAGGGGAGATTCTGTACAAAGGGAGATTCTGTACAAGGGGAGTCTCTGTGTATTTACATGGGAGTTTCTGTAAATGGGGAGATTCTGTACAAGGGGAGATTCTGTACAAGGGGAGATTCTGTACAAGGGGAGATTCAGTGTATTTACATGGGGAGATTCTGTACATGTGGAGATTCTGTACATGGGGAAATTCTGTACAAGGGGAGATTCTGTACAAAGGGAGACTCTGTACAAGGGGAGACTCTGTGTATTTACATGGGGAGATTCTGTACAAGGGGAGACTCTCTACAAGGGGACATTCTGTGTATTTACATGGGGAGATTCTGTACATGGGGAGATTGTGTACAAGGGGAGATTCTGTACAAGGGGAGACTCTGTACAAGGGGAGACTCTGTCCAAGGGGAGACTCTGTGTATTTACATGGGGAGATTCTGTACATGGGCTGATTGTGTACAAGGGGAAATTCTGTACAAGGGGAGATACTGTACAAGGGGAGATTCAGTGTATTTACATGGGGAGATTGTGTACATGGGGAGATTCTGTCCAAGGGGAGACTCTGTACAAGGGGAGACTCTGTACAAGGGGAGACTCTGTGTATTTACATTGGAGATTCTGTACATGGGGAGAATGTGTACAAGGGGAGATTCTGTACAAGGGGCGATTCTGTACAAGGGGAGATTCAGTGTATTTACATGGGGAGATTCTGTACGTGGGGAGATTCTGTACATGGGGAAATTCTGTACAAAGGGAGATTCTGTACAAAGGGAGACTCTGTACAAAGGGAGACTCTGTACAAAGGGAGACTCTGGACAAGGGGAGATTCTGTGTATTTACATGGGGATATTCTGTACAAGGGGAGATTCTGTACAAGGGGAGACTCTCTACAAGGGGAGACTCTGTGTATTTGCATGGGGAGATTCTGTACATGGGGAGATTGTGTGCAAGGGGAGATTCTGTACAAGGGGAGATTCTGTCCAAGGGGAGACTCTGTACAAGGGGAGACTCTGTGCAAGGGGAGACTCTGTGTATTTACATGGGTAGATTCTGTACATGGGGAGATTGTGTACAATGGGAGATTCTGTACAAGGGGAGATACTGTGCAAGGGGAGATTCAGTCTATTTACATGGGGAGATTTTGGACATGGGGAGATTCTGTACATGGGGAAATTCTGTACAAGGGGAGATTCTGTACAAGGGGAGACTCTGTACAAGGGGAGACTCTGTACAAGGGGAGTCTCTGTGTATTTACATGGGAGTTTCTGTAAATGGGGAGATTCTGTACAAGGGGAGATTCTGTACAAGGGGAGATTCTGTACAAGGGGAGATTCAGTGTATTTAGATGGGGAGATTCTGTACATGTGGAGATTCTGTACATGGGGAAATTCTGTACAAGGGGAGATTCTGTACAAAGGGAGACTCTGTACAAGAGGAGACTCTGTGTATTTACATGGGGAGATTCTGTACAAGGGGAGACTCTCTACAAGGGGACATTCTGTGTATTTACATGGGGAGATTCTGTACATGGGGAGATTGTGTACAAGGGGAGATTCTGTACAAGGGGAGACTCTGTACAAGGGGAGACTCTGTACAAGGGGAGACTCTGTGCATTTACATGGGGAGATTCTGTACATGGGTAGATTGTGTACAAGGGGAAATTCTGTACAAGGGGAGATACTGTACAAGGGGAGATTCAGTGTATTTACATGGGGAGATTGTGTACATGGGGAGATTCTGTACATGGGGAAATTCTGTACAAGGGGAGATTCTGTACAAGGGGAGACTCTGTACAAGGGGAGACTCTGTGTATTTACATGGGGAGATTCTGTACATGGGGAGATTGTGTGCAATGGGAGATTCTGTACAAGGGGAGATACTGTTCAAGGGGAGATTCAGTGTATTTACATGGGGAGATTTTGTACATGGGGAGATTCTGTACATGGGGAAATTCTGTACAAGGGGAGATTCTGTACAAGGGGAGACTCTGTGTATTTACATGGGGAGATTCTGTACAAGGGGAGATTCTGTACAAGGGGAGAGTCTGTAGAAGGGGAGACTCTGTACAAGGGGAGACTCTGTGTATTTACATGGAGAGATTCTGTACATGGGGAGATTGTGTACAAGGGGAGACTTTGTACAAGGGAAGATTCTGTACAAGGGGAGATTCTGTGCATTTACATGGGGAGATTCTGTACATGGGGAGATTCTGTACACGGGAGATTCTGTACAAGGGGAGACTCTGTACAAGGGGAGACTCTGTGTATTTACATGGGGAGATTCTGTACATGGAGAGATTGTGTACAAGAGGAGTCTTTGTACAAGGGAAGATTCTGTACAAGGGGGATTCTGTGCATTTACATGGGGAGATTCTGTACATGGGGAGATTCTGTACACGGGAGATTCTGTACAAGGGGAGACTCTGTACAAGGGGAGGCTCTCCCTGTGTGCAAGGGGAGATTTGTGTATTTACAAAAGGCGATTCTGTATATTTACATGGGGAGATTCTGTACATGGGGAGATTGTATACAATGGGAGATTCTGTACAAGGGGTGATTCTGTTAAAGGGGAGACTCTGTACAAGGGGAGACTCTGTGTATTTACATGGGGAGATTCTGTACATGGGGTGATTGGGTACAAGGGGAGATTCTGCACAAGGGGAGATTCTGTCTATTGACATGGGGAGATTCTGTACATGGGGAGATTGTGTACAAGGGGAGATTCTGTACAAGGGGAGACTCTGTACAAGGGGAGACTCTGTTCAAGGGGAGACTCTGTGTATTTACATGGGGAGATTCTGTACATGGGTAGATTGTGTACAAGGGGAGATTCTGGACAAGGGGAGATACTGTACAAGGGAAGATTCAGTGTATTTACATGGGGAGATTCTGTACAAGGGGAAATTCTGTACAAGGGGAGATTCTGTACAAGGGGAGACTCTGTACAAGGGGAGACTCTGTGTATTTACATGGGGAGATTCTGTACAAGGGGAGATTCTGAACAAGGGGAGACTCTGTACAAGGGGAGACTCTGTACAAGGGGAGACTCTGTGTATTTACATGGGGAGATTCTGCACATGGGGAGATTGTGAACAAGGGGAGATTGTGTACAAGGCGAGATTCTGTACAAGGGGAGACTCTGTGTACTTACATGGGGAGATTCTGTACATGGGGAGATTGTGCACAAGGGGAGATTCTGTACAAAGGGAGATTATGTGTATTTACATGGGGAGATTCTGTACATGGGGTGATTGTGTACAAGGGGAGCTTCTGTACAAGGGCAGATTCAGTGTATTTACATGGGGAAATTCTGAACAAGGGGAGATTCTGTAAAAGGGGAGACTCTGTACAAGGGGAGACTCTGTACAAGGGGAGACTCTGTGTATTTACATGGGGAGATTCTGTACATGGGCTGATTGTGTACAAGGGGAGTTTCTGTACAAGGGGAGATTCTGTACAAGGGGAGACTCTGTACAAGGGGAGACTCTGTGTATTTACATGGGGAGATTCTGTACAAGGGGAGATTCTGTACAAGGGGAGACTCTGTACAAGGGGAGACTCTGTACAAGGGGAGACTCTGTACAAGGGGAGACTCTGTGTATTTACATTGGAGATTCTGTACATGGGGAGAATGTGTACAAGGGGAGATTCTGTACAAGGGGCGATTCTGTACAAGGGGAGATTCAGTGTATTTACATGGGGAGATTCTGTACGTGGGGAGATTCTGTACATGGGGAAATTCGGTTACAAGGGGAGATTCTGTACAAAGGGAGACTCTCTACAAGGGGAGATTCTGTGTATTTACATGGGGAGATTCTGTACATGGGGAAATTCTGTACAAAGGGAGATTCTGTACAAAGGGAGACTCTGTACAAGGGGAGATTCTGTGTATTTACATGGGGATATTCTGTACAAGGGGAGATTCTGTACAAGGGGAGACTCTCTACAAGGGGAGACTCTGTGTATTTACATGGGGAGATTCTGTACATGGGGAGATTGTGTGCAAGGGGAGATTCTGTACAAGGGGAGACTCTGTACAAGGGGAGACTCTGTACAAGGGGAGACTCTGTGTATTTACATGGGGAGATTCTGTACATGGGTAGATTGTGTACAAGGGGAGATTCTGTACAAGGGGAGATACTGTACAAGGGGAGATTCAGTGTATTTACATGGGGAGATTGTATACAATGGGAGATTCTGTACAAGGGGTGATTCTGTACAAGGGGAGACTCTGTACAAGGGGAGACTCTGTGTATTTACATGGGGAGATTCTGTACATGGGGTGATTGGGTACAAGGGGAGATTCTGCACAAGGGGAGATTCTGTCTATTGACATGGGGAGATTCTGTACATGGGGAGATTGTGTACAAGGGGAGATTCTGTACAAGGGGAGACTCTGTACAAGGGGAGACTCTGTACAAGGGGAGACTCTGTGTATTTACATGGGGAGATTCTGTACATGGGTAGATTGTGTACAAGGGGAGATTCTGTACAAGGGGAGATACTGTACAAGGGAAGATTCAGTGTATTTACATGGGGAGATTCTGTACAAGGGGAAATTCTGTACAAGGGGAGATTCTGTACAAGGGGAGACTCTGTACAAGGGGAGACTCTGTACAAGGGGAGACTCTGTGTATTTACATGGGGAGATTCTGTACAAGGGGAGATTCTGAACAAGGGGAGACTCTGTACAAGGGGAGACTCTGTACAAGGGGAGACTCTGTGTATTTACATGGGGAGATTCTGCACATGGGGAGATTGTGAACAAGGGGAGATTGTGTACAAGGCGAGATTCTGTACAAGGGGAGACTCTGTGTACTTACATGGGGAGATTCTGTGCATGGGGAGATTGTGCACAAGGGGAGATTCTGTACAAAGGGAGATTATGTGTATTTACATGGGGAGATTCTGTACATGGGGTGATTGTGTACAAGGGGAGCTTCTGTACAAGGGCAGATTCATTGTATTTACATGGGGAAATTCTGAACAAGGGGAGATTCTGTAAAAGGGGAGACTCTGTACAAGGGGAGACTCTGTACAAGGGGAGACTCTGTGTATTTACATGGGGAGATTCTGTACATGGGCTGATTGTGTACAAGGGGAGATTCTGTACAAGGGGAGATTCTGTACAAGGGGAGACTCTGTACAAGGGGAGACTCTGTACAAGGGGAGACTCTGTGTATTTACATGGGGAGATTCTGTACAAGGGGAGATTCTGTCCAAGGGGAGACTCTGTGTATTTACATGGGGAGATTCTGTACATGGGCTGATTGTGTACAAGGGGAGATTCTGTACAAGGGGAGATTCTGTACAAGGGGAGACTCTGTACAAGGGGAGACTCTGTGTATTTACATGGGGAGATTCTGTACAAGGGGAGATTCTGTCCAAGGGGAGACTCTGTACAAGGGGAGACTCTGTACAAGGGGAGACTCTGTGTATTTACATTGGAGATTCTGTACATGGGGAGAATGTGTACAAGGGGAGATTCTGTACAAGGGGCGATTCTGTACAAGGGGAGATTCAGTGTATTTACATGGGGAGATTCTGTACGTGGGGAGATTCTGTACATGGGGAAATTCTGTACAAAGGGATATTCTGTACAAAGGGAGACTCTGTACAAGGGGAGATTCTGTGTATTTACATGGGGATATTCTGTACAAGGGGAGATTCTGTACAAGGGGAGACTCTCTACAAGGGGAGACTCTGTGTATTTACATGGGGAGATTCTGTACATGGGGAGATTGTGTGCAAGGGGAGATTCTGTACAAGGGGAGACTCTGTACAAGGGGAGACTCTGTACAAGGGGAGACTCTGTGTATTTACATGGGGAGATTCTGTACATGGGTAGATTGTGTACAAGGGGAGATTCTGTACAAGGGGAGATACTGTACAAGGGGAGATTCAGTGTATTTACATGGGGAGATTCTGTACAAGGGGAGATTCTGTACAAGGGGAGACTCTGTACAAGGGGAGACTCTGTACAAGGGGAGACTCTGTACAAGGGGAGACTCTGTGTATTTACATGGGGTGATTCTGTACATGGGGAGATTCTGTACATGGGGAAATTCTGTTACAAGGGGAGATTCTGTACAAAGGGAGACTCTCTACAAGGGGAGACTCTGTGTATTTACATGGGGAGATTCTGTACATGGGGAAATTCTGTACAAAGGGAGATTTTGTACAAGGGGAGACTCGGTACAAGGGGAGACTCTGTGTATTTACATGGGGAGATTCTGTACAAGGGGAGATTCTGTACAAGGGGAGACTCTGTACAAGGGGAGACTCTGTACAAGGGGAGACTCTGTGTATTTACATGGGGAGATTCTGTACATGGGGAGATTGTGTACAAGAGGAGACTTTGTACAAGGGAAGATTCTGTACAAGGGGAGATTCTGTGCATTTACATGGGGAGATTCTGTACATGGGGAGATTCTGTACACGGGAGATTCTGTACAAGGGGAAACTCTGTACAAGGGGAGGCTCTCCCTGTGTGCAAGGGGAGATGTATGTATTTACAAAAGGCGATTCTGTATATTTACATGGGGAGATTCTGGACACGGGAGATTCTGTACAAGGGGAAACTCTGTACAAGGGGAGGCTCTCCCTGTGTGCAAGGGGAGATGTATGTATTTACAAAAGGCGATTCTGTATATTTACATGGGGAGATTCTGTACAAGGGGAGATTCTGTACAAGGGGAGATTCTGTACAAGGGGAGACTCTGTACAAGGGGAGACTCTGTGTATTTACATGGGGAGATTCTGTACATGGGGAGATTCTGTTCATGGGGAAATTCTGTACAAGGGGAGATTCTGTACAAAGGGAGACTCTGTACAAGGGGAGACTCTGTGTATTTACATGGGGAGATTCTGTACAAGGGGAGATTCTGTACAAGGGGAGACTCTCTACAAGGGGAGACTCTGTGTATTTACATGGGGAGATTCTGTACATGTGGTCATTGTGTACAAGGGGAGATTCTGCACAAGGGGAGATTCTGTGTATTTACATGGGGAGATTCTGTACATGGGGAGATTGTGTACAAGGGGAGAATCTGTACAAGGGGAGACTCTGTACAAGGGGAGACTCTGTACAAGGGGAGACTCTGTGTATTTACATGGGGAGATTCTGTACGTGGGTAGATTGTGTACAAGGGGAGATTCTGTACAAGGGGAGATACTGTACAAGGGGAGATTCAGTGTATTTACATGGGGAGATTCTGTACAAGGGGAAATTCTGTACAAGGGGAGATTCTGTACAAGGGGAGACTCTGTACAAGGGGAGACTCTGTGTATTTACATGGGGAGATTCTGTACAAGGGGAGATTCTGTACAAGGGGAGACTCTGTACAAGGGGAGAATCTGTACAAGGGGAGACTCTGTGTATTTACATGGGGAGATTCTGGACATGGGGAGATTGTGAACAAGGGGAGATTGTGTACAAGGCGAGATTCTGTACAAGGGGAGACTCTGTGTATTTACATGGGGAGATTCTGGACATGGGGAGATTGCGCACAAGGGGAGATTCTGTACAAAGGGAGATTCTGTACAAGGGGAGTCTCTGTGTATTTACATGGGAGTTTCTGTAAATGGGGAGATTCTGTACAAGGGGAGATTCTGTACAAGGGGAGATTCTGTACAAGGGGAGATTCAGTGTATTTACATGGGGAGATTCTGTACATGTGGAGATTCTGTACATGGGGAAATTCTGTACAAGGGGAGATTCTGTACAAAGGGAGACTCTGTACAAGGGGAGACTCTGTGTATTTACATGGGGAGATTCTGTACAAGGGGAGACTCTCTACAAGGGGACATTCTGTGTATTTACATGGGGAGATTCTGTACATGGGGAGATTGTGTACAAGGGGAGATTCTGTACAAGGGGAGACTCTGTACAAGGGGAGACTCTGTCCAAGGGGAGACTCTTTGTATTTACATGGGGAGATTCTGTACATGGGTAGATTGTGTACAAGGGGCAATTCTGTACAAGGGGAGATACTGTGCAAGGGGAGATTCAGTGTATTTACATGGGGAGATTGTGTACATGGGGAGATTCTGTACAAGGGGAGACTCTGTACAAGGGGAGACTCTGTACAAGGGGAGACTCTGTGTATTTACATTGGAGATTCTGTACATGGGGAGAATGTGTACAAGGGGAGATTCTGTACAAGGGGCGATTCTGTACAAGGGGAGATTCAGTGTATTTACATGGGGAGATTCTGTACGTGGGGAGATTCTGTACATGGGGAAATTCTGTACAAAGGGAGATTCTGTACAAAGGGAGACTCTGTACAAGGGGAGATTCTGTGTATTTACATGGGGATATTCTGTACAAGGGGAGATTCTGTACAAGGGGAGACTCTGTGTATTTGCATGGGGAGATTCTGTACATGGGGAGATTGTGTGCAAGGGGAGATTCTGTACAAGGGGAGATTCTGTCCAAGGGGAGACTCTGTACAAGGGGAGACTCTGTGCAAGGGGAGACTCTGTGTATTTACATGGGTAGATTCTGTACATGGGGAGATTGTGTACAATGGGAGATTCTGTACAAGGGGAGATACTGTGCAAGGGGAGATTCAGTGTATTTACATGGGGAGATTTTGTACATGGGGAGATTCTGTACATGGGGAAATTCTGTACAAGGGGAGATTCTGTACAAGGGGAGACTCTGTAAAAGGGGAGACTCTGTACAAGGGGAGTCTCTGTGTATTTACATGGGTAGATTCTGTACAAGGGGAGACTCTCTACAAGGGGACATTCTGTGTATTTACATGGGGAGATTCTGTACATGGGGAGATTGTGTACAAGGGGAGATTCTGTACAAGGGGAGACTCTGTACAAGGGGAGACTCTGTACAAGGGGAGACTCTGTACAAGGGGAGACTCTGTGCATTTACATGGGGAGATTCTGTACATGGGTAGATTGTGTACAAGGGGAAATTCTGTACAAGGGGAGATACTGTACAAGGGGAGATTCAGTGTATTTACATGGGGAGATTGTGTACATGGGGAGATTCTGTACATGGGGAAATTCTGTACAAGGGGAGATTCTGTACAAGGGGAGACTCTGTACAAGGGGAGACTCTGTGTATTTACATGGGGAGATTCTGTACATGGGGAGATTGTGTGCAATGGGAGATTCTGTACAAGGGGAGATACTGTTCAAGGGGAGATTCAGTGTATTTACATGGGGAGATTTTGTACATGGGGAGATTCTGTACATGGGGAAATTCTGTACAAGGGGAGATTCTGTACAAGGGGAGACTCTGTGTATTTACATGGGGAGATTCTGTACATGGGGAGATTCTGTACAAGGGGAGAGTCTGTAGAAGGGGAGACTCTGTACAAGGGGAGACTCTGTGTATTTACATGGAGAGATTCTGTACATGGGGAGATTGTGTACAAGGGGAGACTTTGTACAAGGGAAGATTCTGGACAAGGGGAGATTCTGTGCATTTACATGGGGAGATTCTGTACATGGGGAGATTCTGTACACGGGAGATTCTGTACAAGGGGAGACTCTGTACAAGGGGAGACTCTGTGTATTTACATGGGGAGATTCTGTACATGGAGAGATTGTGTACAAGGGGAGACTTTGTACAAGGGAAGATTCTGTACAAGGGGGATTCTGTGCATTTACATGGGGAGATTCTGTACATGGGGAGATTCTGTACACGGGAGATTCTGTACAAGGGGAGACTCTGTACAAGGGGAGGCTCTCCCTGTGTGCAAGGGGAGATTTGTGTATTTACAAAAGGCGATTCTGTATATTTACATGGGGAGATTCTGTACATGGGGAGATTGTATACAATGGGAGATTCTGTACAAGGGGTGATTCTGTACAAGGGGAGACTCTGTACAAGGGGAGACTCTGTGTATTTACATGGGGAGATTCAGTACATGGGGTGATTGGGTACAAGGGGAGATTCTGCACAAGGGGAGATTCTGTCTATTGACATGGGGAGATTCTGTACATGGGGAGATTGTGTACAAGGGGAGATTCTGTACAAGGGGAGACTCTGTACAAGGGGAGACTCTGTACAAGGGGAGACTCTGTGTATTTACATGGGGAGATTCTGTACATGGGTAGATTGTGTACAAGGGGAGATTCTGTACAAGGGGAGATACTGTACAAGGGGAGATTCAGTGTATTTACATGGGGAGATTCTGTACAAGGGGAGATTCTGTACAAGGGGAGACTCTGTACAAGGGGAGACTCTGTACAAGGGGAGACTCTGTGTATTTACATGGGGAGATTCTGTACATGGGGAGATTCTGTACATGGGGAAATTCTGTACAAGGGGAGATTCTGTACAAAGGGAGACTCTCTACAAGGGGAGACTCTGTGTATTTTCATGGGGAGATTCTGTACATGGGGAAATTCTGTACAAAGGGAGATTCTGTACAAGGGGAGACTCTGTACAAGGGGAGACTCTGTGTATTTACATGGGGAGATTCTGTACAAGGGGAGATTCTGTACAAGGGGAGACTCTGTACAAGGGGAGACTGTGTATTTACATGGGGAGATTCTGTACATGGGGAGATTGTGTACAAGAGGAGACTTTGTACAAGGGAAGATTCTGTACAAGGGGAGATTCTGTGCATTTACATGGGGAGATTCTGTACATGGGGAGATTCTGTACACGGGAGATTCTGTACAAGGGGAAACTCTGTACAAGGGGAGGCTCTCCCTGTGTGCAAGGGGAGATGTATGTATTTACAAAAGGCGATTCTGTATATTTACATGGGGAGATTCTGTACATGGGGAGATTGTGTACAATGGGAGATTCTGTACAAGGGGAGATTCTGTACAAGGGGAGATTCTGTACAAGGGGAGACTCTGTACAAGGGGAGACTCTGTGTATTTACATGGGGAGATTCTGTACATGGGGAGATTCTGTACATGGGGAAATTCTGTACAAGGGGAGATTCTGTACAAAGGGAGGCTCTGTACAAGGGGAGACTCTGTGTATTTACATGGGGAGATTCTGTACAAGGGGAGATTCTGTACAAGGGGAGACTCTCTACAAGGGGAGACTCTGTGTATTTACATGGGGAGATTCTGTACATGGGGTCATTGTGTACAAGGGGAGATTCTGCACAAGGGGAGATTCTGTGTATTTACATGGGGAGATTCTGTACATGGGGAGATTGTGTACAAGGGGAGAATCTGTAAAAGGGGAGACTCTGTACAAGGGGAGACTCTGTACAAGGGGAGACTCTGTGTATTTACATGGGGAGATTCTGTATATGGGTAGATTGTGTACAAGGGGAGATTCTGTACAAGGGGAGATACTGTACAAGGGGAGATTCAGTGTATTTACATGGGGAGATTCTGTACAAGGGGAAATTCTGTACAAGGGGAGATTCTGTACAAGGGGAGACTCTGTACAAGGGGAGACTCTGTACAAGGGGAGACTCTGTGTATTTACATGGGGAGATTCTGTACAAGGGGAGATTCTGTACAAGGGGAGACTCTGTACAAGGGGAGACTCTGTACAAGGGGAGACTCTGTGTATTTACATGGGGAGATTCTGTACATGGGGAGATTGTGAACAAGGGGAGATTGTGTACAAGGCGAGATGCTGTACAAGGGGAGACTCTGTGTATTTACATGGGGAGATTCTGGACATGGGGTGATTGTGCACAAGGGGAGATTCTGTACAAAGGGAGATTCTGTACAAGGGGAGTCTCTGTGTATTTACATGGGAGTTTCTGTAAATGGGGAGATTCTGTGCAAGGGGAGATTCTGTACAAGGGGAGATTCTGTGCAAGGGGAGATTCAGTGTATTTACATGGGGAGATTCTGTACATGTGGAGATTCTGTACATGGGGAAATTCTGTACAAGGGGAGATTCTGTACAAAGGGAGACTCTGTACAAGGGGAGACTCTGTGTATTTACATGGGGAGATTCTGTACAAGGGGAGACTCTCTACAAGGGGACATTCTGTGTATTTACATGGGGAGTTTCTGTACATGGGGAGATTGTGTACAAGGGGAGATTCTGTACAAGGGGAGACTCTGTACAAGGGGAGACTCTGTCCAAGGGGAGACTCTGTGTATTTACATGGGGAGATTCTGTACATGGGTAGATTGTGTACAAGGGGAAATTCTGTACAAGGGGAGATACTGTACAAGGGGAGATTCAGTGTATTTACATGGGGAGATTGTGTACATGGGGAGATTCTGTACATGGGGAAATTCTGTACAAGGGGAGATTCTGTACAAGGGGAGACTCTGTACAAGGGAAGATTCAGTGTATTTACACGGGGAGATTGTGTACATGGGGAGATTCTGTACATGGGGAAATTCTGTACAAGGGGAGATACTGTACAAGGGGAGATTCAGTGTATTTACATGGGGAGATTGTGTACATGGGGAGATTCTGTACATGGGGAAATTCTGTACAAGGGGAGATTCTGTACAAGGGGAGACTCTGTGTATTTACATGGGGAGATTCTGTACATGGGGAGATTCTGTACAAGGGGAGACTCTGTACAAGGGGAGACTCTGTACAAGGGGAGACTCTGTGTATTTACATGGAGAGAGTCTGTACATGGGGAGATTGTGTACAAGGGGAGACTTTGTACAAGGGAAGATTCTGTACAAGGGGAGATTCTGTGCATATACATGGGGAGATTCTGTACAAGGGGCGATTCTGTCCAAGGGGAGAGTCTGTAGAAGGGGAGACTCTGTACAAGGGGAGACTCTGTGTATTTACATGGGGAGATTCTGTACATGGAGAGATTGTGTCCAAGGGGAGACTTTGTACAAGGGAAGATTCTGTACAAGGGGGATTCTGTGCATTTACATGGGGAGATTCTGTACATGGGGAGATTCTGTACACGGGAGATTCTGTACAAGGGGAGACTCTGTACAAGGGGAGGCTCTCCCTGTGTGCAAGGGGAGATTTGTGTATTTACAAAAGGCGATTCTGTATATTTACATGGGGAGATTCTGTACATGGGGAGATTGTATACATTGGGAGATTCTGTCCAAGGGGTGATTCTGTACAAGGGGAGACTCTGTACAAGGGGAGACTCTGTGTATTTACATGGGGAGATTCTGTACATGGGGAGATTGTGTACAAAGGGACTTTCTGTACATGGGTAGATTCTGTACAAGGGGAGATTCTGTGCAAGGGGAGACTCTGTACAAGGGGAGACTCTGTGTATTTACATGGGGAGATTGTGTACAAGGGGAGATTCTGTACATGGGGAAATTCTGTACAAGGGGAGATTCTGTACAAAGGGAGACTCTGTACAAGGGGAGACTCTGTGTATTTACATGGGGAGATTCTGGACAAGGGGAGATTCTGTACAAGGGGAGACTCTCTACAAGGGGAGACTCTGTGTATTTACATGGGGAGATTCTGTACATGGGGTGATTGGGTACAAGCGGAGATTCTGCACAAGGGGAGATTCTGTCTATTTACATGGGGAGATTCTGTACATGGGGAGATTGTGTACAAGGGGAGATTCTGTACAAGGGGAGACTCTGTACAAGGGGAGATTCTGTACAAGGGGAGACTCTGTACAAGGGGAGACTCTGTGTATTTACAAGGGGAGATTCTGTACAAGGGAAGACTCTGTACAAGGGGAGACTCTGTGTATTTACAAGGGGAGATTCTGTACATGGGGAGATTCTGTACACGGGAGTTTCTGTACAAGGGGAGACTCTGTACAAGGGGAGATTCAGTGTATTTACATGGGGAGATTCTGTACATGGGGAGATTGTGTACAAGGGCAGACTTTGTACAAGGGAAGATTCTGTACAAGGGGAGATTCTGTGCATTGACATGGGGAGATTCTGTACATGGGGAGATTCTGTACACGGGTGATTCTGTACAAGGGGAGACTCTGTACAAGGGGAGATTCAGTGTATTTACATGGGGAGATTCTGTACATGGGGCGATTGTGTCCAATGGGAGATTCTGTACAAGGGGAGATTCTGTACAAGGGGAGATTCTGTACAAGGGGAGATTCTGTACAAGGGGAGACTCTTTGTATTTACATGGGGAGATTCTGTACATGGGGAGATTGTGTACAATGGGAGATTCTGTACAAGGGGAGATACTGTACAAGGGGAGATTCAGTGTATTTACATGGGGAGATTTTGTACATGGGGAGATTCTGTACATGGGGAAATTCTGTACAAGGGGAGATTCTGGACAAGGGGAGACTCTGTGTATTTACATGGGGAGATTCTGTACAAGGGGAGATTCTGTACAAGGGGAGACTCTGTTCAAGGGGAGACTCTGTACAAGGGGAGACTCTGTGTATTTACATGGGGAGATTCTGTACATGGGGAGATTGTGTACAAGGGGAGACTTTGTACAAGGGAAGATTCTGTACAAGGGGAGATTCTGTGCATTTAAATGGGGAGATTCTGTACATGGGGAGATTCTGTACACGGGAGATTCTGCACAAGGGGAGACTCTGGACAAGGGGAGACTCTGTGTATTTACATGGGGAGATTCTGTACATGGGGAGATTGTGTACAAGGGGAGACTTTGTACAAGGGAAGATTGTGTACAAGGGGAGATTCTGTGCATTTACATGGGGAGATTCTGTACATGGGGAGATTCTGTACACGGGAGATTCTGCACAAGGGGAGACTCTGTACAAGGGGAGGCTCTCCCTGTGTGCAAGGGGAGATTTGTGTATTTACAAAAGGCGATTCTGTATATTTACATGGGGAGATTCTGTACATGGGGAGATTGTGTACAATGGGAGATTCTGTACAAGGGGAGATTCTGTACAAGGGGAGATTCTGTACAAGGGGAGACTCTGTACAAGGGGAGACTCTGTACAAGGGGAGACTCTGTACAAGGGGAGACTCTGTGTATTTACATGGGGAGATTCTGTACATGGGGAGATTGTGTACAAAGGGACATTCTGTACATGGGGAGATTCTGTACAAGGGGAGACTCTGTACAAGGGGAGACTCTGTACAAGGGAAGATTCTGTACAAGGGGAGATTCTGTGCATTTACATGGGGAGATTCTGTACATGGGGAGATTCTGTACACGGGAGATTCTGTACAAGGGGAGACTCTGTACAAGGGGACGCTCTCCCTGTGTGCAAGGGGAGATTTATGTATTTACAAAAGGCGATTCTGTATATTTACATGGGGAGATTCTGTCCATGGGGAGATTGTGTACAATGGGAGATTCTGTACAAGCGGAGATTCTGTACAAGGGGAGACTATGTACAAGGGGAGACTCTGTACAAGGGGACACTGTGTGTATTTACATGGGGAGATTCTGTACATGGGGAGATTGTGTACAAAGGGACATTCTGTACATGGGGAGATTCTGTACAAGGGGAGACTCTGTACAAGGGGAGACTCTGTACAAGGGGAGACTCTGTGTATTTACATGGGGAGGTTCTGTACATGGGGAGATTCTGTACATGGGGAAATTCTGTACAAGGGGATATTCTGTATAAAGGGAGACTCTGTACAAGGGGAGACTCTGTGTATTTACATGGGGAGATTCTGTACAAGGGGAGATTCTGTACAAGGGGAGACTCTCTACAAGTGGAGACTCTGTGTATTTACATGGGGAGATTCTGTACATTCGGTGATTGTGTACAAGGGGAGATTCTGCACAAGGGGAGATTCTGTGTATTTACATGGGGAGATTCTGTACATGGGGAGATTGTGTACAAGGGGAGAATCTGTACAAGGGGAGACTCTGTACAAGGGGAGACTCTGTACAAGGGGAGACGCTGTGTATTTACATGGGGAGATTGTGTACATGGGTAGATTGTGTACAAGGGGAGATTCTGTACAAGGGGAGGCTCTCCCTGTGTGCAAGGGGAGATTTGTGTATTTACAAAAGGCGATTCTGTATATTTACATGGGGAGATTCTGTACATGGGGAGATTGTGTACAATGGGAGATTCTGTACAAGGGGAGATTCTGTACAAGGGGAGACTCTCTACAAGGGGAGACTCTGTGTATTTACATGGGGAGATTCTGTACATGGGGAGATTCTGTACATGGGGAAATTCTGTACAAGGGGAGACTCTGTACAAGGGGATACTCTGTACAAGGGGAGACTCTGTCCAAGGGGAAACTCTGTGTATTTACATGGGGAGATTCTGTACAAGGGGAGATTCTGTACAAGGGGAGACTCTGTACAAGGGGAGACTCTGTACAAGGGGAGACTCTGTACAAGGGGAGACTCTGTGTATTTACATTGGGAGATTCTGTACAAGGGGAGATTCTGTACAAGGGGAGACTCTCTACAAGGGGAGACTCTGTGTATTTACATGGGGAGATTCTGTACATGGGGAGATTGTGTGCAAGGGGAGATTCTGTACAAGGGGAGACTCTGTACAAGGGGAGACTCTGTACAAGGGGAGACTCTGTGTATTTACATGGGGAGATTCTGTACATGGGTAGATTGTGTACAAGGGGAGATTCTGTACAAGGGGAGATACTGTACAAGGGGAGATTCAGTGTATTTACAGGGGGAGATTGTATACAATGGGAGATTCTGTACAAGGGGTGATTCTGTACAAGGGGAGACTCTGTACAAGGGGAGACTCTGTGTATTTACATGGGGAGATTCTGTACATGGGGTGATTGGGTACAAGGGGAGATTCTGCACAAGGGGAGATTCTGTCTATTGACATGGGGAGATTCTGTACATGGGGAGATTGTGTACAAGGGGAGATTCTGTACAAGGGGAGACTCTGTACAAGGGGAGACTCTGTACAAGGGGAGACTCTGTGTATTTACATGGGGAGATTCTGTACATGGGTAGATTGTGTACAAGGGGAGATTCTGTACAAGGGGAGATACTGTACAAGGGAAGATTCAGTGTATTTACATGGGGAGATTCTGTACAAGGGGAAATTCTGTACAAGGGGAGATTCTGTACAAGGGGAGACTCTGTACAAGGGGAGACTCTGTACAAGGGGAGACTCTGTGTATTTACATGGGGAGATTCTGTACAAGGGGAGATTCTGAACAAGGGGAGACTCTGTACAAGGGGAGACTCTGTACAAGGGGAGACTCTGTGTATTTACATGGGGAGATTCTGCACATGGGGAGATTGTGAACAAGGGGAGATTGTGTACAAGGCGAGATTCTGTACAAGGGGAGACTCTGTGTACTTACATGGGGAGATTCTGTGCATGGGGAGATTGTGCACAAGGGGAGATTCTGTACAAAGGGAGATTATGTGTATTTACATGGGGAGATTCTGTACATGGGGTGATTGTGTACAAGGGGAGCTTCTGTACAAGGGCAGATTCATTGTATTTACATGGGGAAATTCTGAACAAGGGGAGATTCTGTAAAAGGGGAGACTCTGTACAAGGGGAGACTCTGTACAAGGGGAGACTCTGTGTATTTACATGGGGAGATTCTGTACATGGGCTGATTGTGTACAAGGGGAGATTCTGTACAAGGGGAGATTCTGTACAAGGGGAGACTCTGTACAAGGGGAGACTCTGTACAAGGGGAGACTCTGTGTATTTACATGGGGAGATTCTGTACAAGGGGAGATTCTGTCCAAGGGGAGACTCTGTGTATTTACATGGGGAGATTCTGTACATGGGCTGATTGTGTACAAGGGGAGATTCTGTACAAGGGGAGATTCTGTACAAGGGGAGACTCTGTACAAGGGGAGACTCTGTACAAGGGGAGACTCTGTGTATTTACATGGGGAGATTCTGTACAAGGGGAGATTCTGTCCAAGGGGAGACTCTGTACAAGGGGAGACTCTGTACAAGGGGAGACTCTGTGTATTTACATTGGAGATTCTGTACATGGGGAGAATGTGTACAAGGGGAGATTCTGTACAAGGGGCGATTCTGTACAAGGGGAGATTCAGTGTATTTACATGGGGAGATTCTGTACGTGGGGAGATTCTGTACATGGGGAAATTCTGTACAAAGGGATATTCTGTACAAAGGGAGACTCTGTACAAGGGGAGATTCTGTGTATTTACATGGGGATATTCTGTACAAGGGGAGATTCTGTACAAGGGGAGACTCTCTACAAGGGGAGACTCTGTGTATTTACATGGGGAGATTCTGTACATGGGGAGATTGTGTGCAAGGGGAGATTCTGTACAAGGGGAGACTCTGTACAAGGGGAGACTCTGTACAAGGGGAGACTCTGTGTATTTGCATGGGGAGATTCTGTACATGGGTAGATTGTGTACAAGGGGAGATTCTGTACAAGGGGAGATACTGTACAAGGGGAGATTCAGTGTATTTACATGGGGAGATTCTGTACAAGGGGAGATTCTGTACAAGGGGAGACTCTGTACAAGGGGAGACTCTGTACAAGGGGAGACTCTGTGTATTTACATGGGGAGATTCTGTACATGGGGAGATTCTGTACATGGGGAAATTCTGTTACAAGGGGAGATTCTGTACAAAGGGAGACTCTCTACAAGGGGAGACACTGTGTATTTACATGGGGAGATTCTGTACATGGGGAAATTCTGTACAAAGGGAGATTTTGTACAAGGGGAGACTCGGTACAAGGGGAGACTCTGTGTATTTACATGGGGAGATTCTGTACAAGGGGAGATTCTGTACAAGGGGAGACTCTGTACAAGGGGAGACTCTGTACAAGGGGAGACTCTGTGTATTTACATGGGGAGATTCTGTACATGGGGAGATTGTGTACAAGAGGAGACTTTGTACAAGGGAAGATTCTGTACAAGGGGAGATTCTGTGCATTTACATGGGGAGATTCTGTACATGGGGAGATTCTGTACACGGGAGATTCTGTACAAGGGGAAACTCTGTACAAGGGGAGGCTCTCCCTGTGTGCAAGGGGAGATGTATGTATTTACAAAAGGCGATTCTGTATATTTACATGGGGAGATTCTGGACACGGGAGATTCTGTACAAGGGGAAACTCTGTACAAGGGGAGGCTCTCCCTGTGTGCAAGGGGAGATGTATGTATTTACAAAAGGCGATTCTGTATATTTACATGGGGAGATTCTGTACAAGGGGAGATTCTGTACAAGGGGAGATTCTGTACAAGGGGAGACTCTGTACAAGGGGAGACTCTGTGTATTTACATGGGGAGATTCTGTACATGGGGAGATTCTGTTCATGGGGAAATTCTGTACAAGGGGAGATTCTGTACAAAGGGAGACTCTGTACAAGGGGAGACTCTGTGTATTTACATGGGGAGATTCTGTACAAGGGGAGATTCTGTACAAGAGGAGACTCTCTACAAGGGGAGACTCTGTGTATTTACATGGGGAGATTCTGTACATGTGGTCATTGTGTACAAGGGGAGATTCTGCACAAGGGGAGATTCTGTGTATTTACATGGGGAGATTCTGTACATGGGGAGATTGTGTACAAGGGGAGAATCTGTACAAGTGGAGACTCTGTACAAGGGGAGACTCTGTACAAGGGGAGACTCTGTGTATTTACATGGGGAGATTCTGTACGTGGGTAGATTGTGTACAAGGGGAGATTCTGTACAAGGGGAGATACTGTACAAGGGGAGATTCAGTGTATTTACATGGGGAGATTCTGTACAAGGGGAAATTCTGTACAAGGGGAGATTCTGTACAAGGGGAGACTCTGTACAAGGGGAGACTCTGTGTATTTACATGGGGAGATTCTGTACAAGGGGAGATTCTGTACAAGGGGAGACTCTGTACAAGGGGAGAATCTGTACAAGGGGAGACTCTGTGTATTTACATGGGGAGATTCTGGACATGGGGAGATTGTGAACAAGGGGAGATTGTGTACAAGGCGAGATTCTGTACAAGGGGAGACTCTGTGTATTTACATGGGGAGATTCTGGACATGGGGAGATTGCGCACAAGGGGAGATTCTGTACAAAGGGAGATTCTGTACAAGGGGAGTCTCTGTGTATTTACATGGGAGTTTCTGTAAATGGGGAGATTCTGTACAAGGGGAGATTCTGTACAAGGGGAGATTCTGTACAAGGGGAGATTCAGTGTATTTACATGGGGAGATTCTGTACATGTGGAGATTCTGTACATGGGGAAATTCTGTACAAGGGGAGATTCTGTACAAAGGGAGACTCTGTACAAGGGGAGACTCTGTGTATTTACATGGGGAGATTCTGTACAAGGGGAGACTCTCTACAAGGGGACATTCTGTGTATTTACATGGGGAGATTCTGTACATGGGGAGATTGTGTACAAGGGGAGATTCTGTACAAGGGGAGACTCTGTACAAGGGGAGACTCTGTCCAAGGGGAGACTCTGTGTATTTACATGGGGAGATTCTGTACATGGGTAGATTGTGTACAAGGGGCAATTCTGTACAAGGGGAGATACTGTGCAAGGGGAGATTCAGTGTATTTACATGGGGAGATTGTGTACATGGGGAGATTCTGTACAAGGGGAGACTCTGTACAAGGGGAGACTCTGTACAAGGGGAGACTCTGTGTATTTACATTGGAGATTCTGTACATGGGGAGAATGTGTACAAGGGGAGATTCTGTACAAGGGGCGATTCTGTACAAGGGGAGATTCAGTGTATTTACATGGGGAGATTCTGTACGTGGGGAGATTCTGTACATGGGGAAATTCTGTACAAAGGGAGATTCTGTACAAAGGGAGACTCTGTACAAGGGGAGATTCTGTGTATTTACATGGGGATATTCTGTACAAGGGGAGATTCTGTACAAGGGGAGACTCTGTGTATTTGCATGGGGAGATTCTGTACATGGGGAGATTGTGTGCAAGGGGAGATTCTGTACAAGGGGAGATTCTGTCCAAGGGGAGACTCTGTACAAGGGGAGACTCTGTGCAAGGGGAGACTCTGTGTATTTACATGGGTAGATTCTGTACATGGGGAGATTGTGTACAATGGGAGATTCTGTACAAGGGGAGATACTGTGCAAGGGGAGATTCAGTGTATTTACATGGGGAGATTTTGTACATGGGGAGATTCTGTACATGGGGAAATTCTGTACAAGGGGAGATTCTGTACAAGGGGAGACTCTGTACAAGGGGAGACTCTGTACAAGGGGAGTCTCTGTGTATTTACATGGGTAGATTCTGTACAAGGGGAGACTCTCTACAAGGGGACATTCTGTGTATTTACATGGGGAGATTCTGTACATGGGGAGATTGTGTACAAGGGGAGATTCTGTACAAGGGGAGACTCTGTACAAGGGGAGACTCTGTACAAGGGGAGACTCTGTACAAGGGGAGACTCTGTGCATTTACATGGGGAGATTCTGTACATGGGTAGATTGTGTACAAGGGGAAATTCTGTACAAGGGGAGATACTGTACAAGGGGAGATTCAGTGTATTTACATGGGGAGATTGTGTACATGGGGAGATTCTGTACATGGGGAAATTCTGTACAAGGGGAGATTCTGTACAAGGGGAGACTCTGTACAAGGGGAGACTCTGTGTATTTACATGGGGAGATTCTGTACATGGGGAGATTGTGTGCAATGGGAGATTCTGTACAAGGGGAGATACTGTTCAAGGGGAGATTCAGTGTATTTACATGGGAAGATTTTGTACATGGGGAGATTCTGTACATGGGGAAATTCTGTACAAGGGGAGATTCTGTACAAGGGGAGACTCTGTGTATTTACATGGGGAGATTCTGTACAAGGGGAGATTCTGTACAAGGGGAGAGTCTGTAGAAGGGGAGACTCTGTACAAGGGGAGACTCTGTGTATTTACATGGAGAGATTCTGTACATGGGGAGATTGTGTACAAGGGGAGACTTTGTACAAGGGAAGATTCTGGACAAGGGGAGATTCTGTGCATTTACATGGGGAGATTCTGTACATGGGGAGATTCTGTACACGGGAGATTCTGTACAAGGGGAGACTCTGTACAAGGGGAGACTCTGTGTATTTACATGGGGAGATTCTGTACATGGAGAGATTGTGTACAAGGGGAGACTTTGTACAAGGGAAGATTCTGTACAAGGGGGATTCTGTGCATTTACATGGGGAGATTCTGTACATGGGGAGATTCTGTACACGGGAGATTCTGTACAAGGGGAGACTCTGTACAAGGGGAGGCTCTCCCTGTGTGCAAGGGGAGATTTGTGTATTTACAAAAGGCGATTCTGTATATTTACATGGGGAGATTCTGTACATGGGGAGATTGTATACAATGGGAGATTCTGTACAAGGGGTGATTCTGTACAAGGGGAGACTCTGTACAAGGGGAGACTCTGTGTATTTACATGGGGAGATTCAGTACATGGGGTGATTGGGTACAAGGGGAGATTCTGCACAAGGGGAGATTCTGTCTATTGACATGGGGAGATTCTGTACATGGGGAGATTGTGTACAAGGGGAGATTCTGTACAAGGGGAGACTCTGTACAAGGGGAGACTCTGTACAAGGGGAGACTCTGTGTATTTACATGGGGAGATTCTGTACATGGGTAGATTGTGTACAAGGGGAGATTCTGTACAAGGGGAGATACTGTACAAGGGGAGATTCAGTGTATTTACATGGGGAGATTCTGTACAAGGGGAGATTCTGTACAAGGGGAGACTCTGTACAAGGGGAGACTCTGTACAAGGGGAGACTCTGTGTATTTACATGGGGAGATTCTGTACATGGGGAGATTCTGTACATGGGGAAATTCTGTACAAGGGGAGATTCTGTACAAAGGGAGACTCTCTACAAGGGGAGACTCTGTGTATTTTCATGGGGAGATTCTGTACATGGGGAAATTCTGTACAAAGGGAGATTCTGTACAAGGGGAGACTCTGTACAAGGGGAGACTCTGTGTATTTACATGGGGAGATTCTGTACAAGGGGAGATTCTGTACAAGGGGAGACTCTGTACAAGGGGAGACTGTGTATTTACATGGGGAGATTCTGTACATGGGGAGATTGTGTACAAGAGGAGACTTTGTACAAGGGAAGATTCTGTACAAGGGGAGATTCTGTGCATTTACATGGGGAGATTCTGTACATGGGGAGATTCTGTACACGGGAGATTCTGTACAAGGGGAAACTCTGTACAAGGGGAGGCTCTCCCTGTGTGCAAGGGGAGATGTATGTATTTACAAAAGGCGATTCTGTATATTTACATGGGGAGATTCTGTACATGGGGAGATTGTGTACAATGGGAGATTCTGTACAAGGGGAGATTCTGTACAAGGGGAGATTCTGTACAAGGGGAGACTCTGTACAAGGGGAGACTCTGTGTATTTACATGGGGAGATTCTGTACATGGGGAGATTCTGTACATGGGGAAATTCTGTACAAGGGGAGATTCTGTACAAAGGGAGACTCTGTACAAGGGGAGACTCTGTGTATTTACATGGGGAGATTCTGTACAAGGGGAGATTCTGTACAAGGGGAGACTCTCTACAATGGGAGACTCTGTGTATTTACATGGGGAGATTCTGTACATGGGGTCATTGTGTACAAGGGGAGATTCTGCACAAGGGGAGATTCTGTGTATTTACATGGGGAGATTCTGTACATGGGGAGATTGTGTACAAGGGGAGAATCTGTAAAAGGGGAGACTCTGTACAAGGGGAGACTCTGTACAAGGGGAGACTCTGTGTATTTACATGGGGAGATTCTGTACATGGGTAGATTGTGTACAAGGGGAGATTCTGTACAAGGGGAGATACTGTACAAGGGGAGATTCAGTGTATTTACATGGGGAGATTCTGTACAAGGGGAAATTCTGTACAAGGGGAGATTCTGTACAAGGGGAGACTCTGTACAAGGGGAGACTCTGTACAAGGGGAGACTCTGTGTATTTACATGGGGAGATTCTGTACAAGGGGAGATTCTGTACAAGGGGAGACTCTGTACAAGGGGAGACTCTGTACAAGGGGAGACTCTGTGTATTTACATGGGGAGATTCTGTACATGGGGAGATTGTGAACAAGGGGAGATTGTGTACAAGGCGAGATGCTGTACAAGGGGAGACTCTGTGTATTTACATGGGGAGATTCTGGACATGGGGTGATTGTGCACAAGGGGAGATTCTGTACAAAGGGAGATTCTGTACAAGGGGAGTCTCTGTGTATTTACATGGGAGTTTCTGTAAATGGGGAGATTCTGTGCAAGGGGAGATTCTGTACAAGGGGAGATTCTGTGCAAGGGGAGATTCAGTGTATTTACATGGGGAGATTCTGTACATGTGGAGATTCTGTACATGGGGAAATTCTGTACAAGGGGAGATTCTGTACAAAGGGAGACTCTGTACAAGGGGAGACTCTGTGTATTTACATGGGGAGATTCTGTACAAGGGGAGACTCTCTACAAGGGGACATTCTGTGTATTTACATGGGGAGTTTCTGTACATGGGGAGATTGTGTACAAGGGGAGATTCTGTACAAGGGGAGACTCTGTACAAGGGGAGACTCTGTCCAAGGGGAGACTCTGTGTATTTACATGGGGAGATTCTGTACATGGGTAGATTGTGTACAAGGGGAAATTCTGTACAAGGGGAGATACTGTACAAGGGGAGATTCAGTGTATTTACATGGGGAGATTGTGTACATGGGGAGATTCTGTACATGGGGAAATTCTGTACAAGGGGAGATTCTGTACAAGGGGAGACTCTGTACAAGGGAAGATTCAGTGTATTTACACGGGGAGATTGTGTACATGGGGAGATTCTGTACATGGGGAAATTCTGTACAAGGGGAGATACTGTACAAGGGGAGATTCAGTGTATTTACATGGGGAGATTGTGTACATGGGGAGATTCTGTACATGGGGAAATTCTGTACAAGGGGAGATTCTGTACAAGGGTAGACTCTGTGTATTTACATGGGGAGATTCTGTACATGGGGAGATTCTGTACAAGGGGAGACTCTGTACAAGGGGAGACTCTGTACAAGGGGAGACTCTGTGTATTTACATGGAGAGAGTCTGTACATGGGGAGATTGTGTACAAGGGGAGACTTTGTACAAGGGAAGATTCTGTACAAGGGGAGATTCTGTGCATATACATGGGGAGATTCTGTACAAGGGGCGATTCTGTCCAAGGGGAGAGTCTGTAGAAGGGGAGACTCTGTACAAGGGGAGACTCTGTGTATTTACATGGGGAGATTCTGTACATGGAGAGATTGTGTCCAAGGGGAGACTTTGTACAAGGGAAGATTCTGTACAAGGGGGATTCTGTGCATTTACATGGGGAGATTCTGTACATGGGGAGATTCTGTACACGGGAGATTCTGTACAAGGGGAGACTCTGTACAAGTGGAGGCTCTCCCTGTGTGCAAGGGGAGATTTGTGTATTTACAAAAGGCGATTCTGTATATTTACATGGGGAGATTCTGTACATGGGGAGATTGTATACATTGGGAGATTCTGTCCAAGGGGTGATTCTGTACAAGGGGAGACTCTGTACAAGGGGAGACTCTGTGTATTTACATGGGGAGATTCTGTACATGGGGAGATTGTGTACAAAGGGACTTTCTGTACATGGGTAGATTCTGTACAAGGGGAGATTCTGTGCAAGGGGAGACTCTGTACAAGGGGAGACTCTGTGTATTTACATGGGGAGATTGTGTACAAGGGGAGATTCTGTACATGGGGAAATTCTGTACAAGGGGAGATTCTGTACAAAGGGAGACTCTGTACAAGGGGAGACTCTGTGTATTTACATGGGGAGATTCTGGACAAGGGGAGATTCTGTACAAGGGGAGACTCTCTACAAGGGGAGACTCTGTGTATTTACATGGGGAGATTCTGTACATGGGGTGATTGGGTACAAGCGGAGATTCTGCACAAGGGGAGATTCTGTCTATTTACATGGGGAGATTCTGTACATGGGGAGATTGTGTACAAGGGGAGATTCTGTACAAGGGGAGACTCTGTACAAGGGGAGATTCTGTACAAGGGGAGACTCTGTACAAGGGGAGACTCTGTGTATTTACAAGGGGAGATTCTGTACAAGGGAAGACTCTGTACAAGGGGAGACTCTGTGTATTTACAAGGGGAGATTCTGTACATGGGGAGATTCTGTACACGGGAGTTTCTGTACAAGGGGAGACTCTGTACAAGGGGAGATTCAGTGTATTTACATGGGGAGATTCTGTACATGGGGAGATTGTGTACAAGGGCAGACTTTGTACAAGGGAAGATTCTGTACAAGGGGAGATTCTGTGCATTGACATGGGGAGATTCTGTACATGGGGAGATTCTGTACACGGGTGATTCTGTACAAGGGGAGACTCTGTACAAGGGGAGATTCAGTGTATTTACATGGGGAGATTCTGTACATGGGGCGATTGTGTCCAATGGGAGATTCTGTACAAGGGGAGATTCTGTACAAGGGGAGATTCTGTACAAGGGGAGATTCTGTACAAGGGGAGACTCTTTGTATTTACATGGGGAGATTCTGTACATGGGGAGATTGTGTACAATGGGAGATTCTGTACAAGGGGAGATACTGTACAAGGGGAGATTCAGTGTATTTACATGGGGAGATTTTGTACATGGGGAGATTCTGTACATGGGGAAATTCTGTACAAGGGGAGATTCTGGACAAGGGGAGACTCTGTGTATTTACATGGGGAGATTCTGTACAAGGGGAGATTCTGTACAAGGGGAGACTCTGTTCAAGGGGAGACTCTGTACAAGGGGAGACTCTGTGTATTTACATGGGGAGATTCTGTACATGGGGAGATTGTGTACAAGGGGAGACTTTGTACAAGGGAAGATTCTGTACAAGGGGAGATTCTGTGCATTTAAATGGGGAGATTCTGTACATGGGGAGATTCTGTACACGGGAGATTCTGCACAAGGGGAGACTCTGGACAAGGGGAGACTCTGTGTATTTACATGGGGAGATTCTGTACATGGGGAGATTGTGTACAAGGGGAGACTTTGTACAAGGGAAGATTGTGTACAAGGGGAGATTCTGTGCATTTACATGGGGAGATTCTGTACATGGGGAGATTCTGTACACGGGAGATTCTGCACAAGGGGAGACTCTGTACAAGGGGAGGCTCTCCCTGTGTGCAAGGGGAGATTTGTGTATTTACAAAAGGCGATTCTGTATATTTACATGGGGAGATTCTGTACATGGGGAGATTGTGTACAATGGGAGATTCTGTACAAGGGGAGATTCTGTACAAGGGGAGATTCTGTACAAGGGGAGACTCTGTACAAGGGGAGACTCTGTACAAGGGGAGACTCTGTACAAGGGGAGACTCTGTGTATTTACATGGGGAGATTCTGTACATGGGGAGATTGTGTACAAAGGGACATTCTGTACATGGGGAGATTCTGTACAAGGGGAGACTCTGTACAAGGGGAGACTCTGTACAAGGGAAGATTCTGTACAAGGGGAGATTCTGTGCATTTACATGGGGAGATTCTGTACATGGGGAGATTCTGTACACGGGAGATTCTGTACAAGGGGAGACTCTGTACAAGGGGACGCTCTCCCTGTGTGCAAGGGGAGATTTATGTATTTACAAAAGGCGATTCTGTATATTTACATGGGGAGATTCTGTCCATGGGGAGATTGTGTACAATGGGAGATTCTGTACAAGCGGAGATTCTGTACAAGGGGAGACTATGTACAAGGGGAGACTCTGTACAAGGGGACACTGTGTGTATTTACATGGGGAGATTCTGTACATGGGGAGATTGTGTACAAAGGGACATTCTGTACATGGGGAGATTCTGTACAAGGGGAGACTCTGTACAAGGGGAGACTCTGTACAAGGGGAGACTCTGTGTATTTACATGGGGAGGTTCTGTACATGGGGAGATTCTGTACATGGGGAAATTCTGTACAAGGGGAGATTCTGTATAAAGGGAGACTCTGTACAAGGGGAGACTCTGTGTATTTACATGGGGAGATTCTGTACAAGGGGAGATTCTGTACAAGGGGAGACTCTCTACAAGTGGAGACTCTGTGTATTTACATGGGGAGATTCTGTACATTCGGTGATTGTGTACAAGGGGAGATTCTGCACAAGGGGAGATTCTGTGTATTTACATGGGGAGATTCTGTACATGGGGAGATTGTGTACAAGGGGAGAATCTGTACAAGGGGAGACTCTGTACAAGGGGAGACTCTGTACAAGGGGAGACGCTGTGTATTTACATGGGGAGATTGTGTACATGGGTAGATTGTGTACAAGGGGAGATTCTGTACAAGGGGAGGCTCTCCCTGTGTGCAAGGGGAGATTTGTGTATTTACAAAAGGCGATTCTGTATATTTACATGGGGAGATTCTGTACATGGGGAGATTGTGTACAATGGGAGATTCTGTACAAGGGGAGATTCTGTACAAGGGGAGACTCTCTACAAGGGGAGACTCTGTGTATTTACATGGGGAGATTCTGTACATGGGGAGATTCTGTACATGGGGAAATTCTGTACAAGGGGAGACTCTGTACAAGGGGAGACTCTGTACAAGGGGAGACTCTGTCCAAGGGGAAACTCTGTGTATTTACATGGGGAGATTCTGTACAAGGGGAGATTCTGTACAAGGGGAGACTCTGTACAAGGGGAGACTCTGTACAAGGGGAGACTCTGTACAAGGGGAGACTCTGTGTATTTACATTGGGAGATTCTGTACAAGGGGAGATTCTGTACAAGGGGAGTTTCTGTGTATTTGCATGGGGAGATTCTGTACATGGGGTGATTGTGTACAAGGGGAGATTCTGTACAAGGGAAGATACTGTACAAGGGGAGACACTCTCTCTGTTCAAGGGGAGATTCTGTGTATTTACAAGGGCAGACTCTGTACAAGGGGTGAGTCTGTCTGTCTACAAGGGGTGACTCTGTCTGTGTACAAGGGGTGACTCTGTCTGTCTACAAGGGGTGACTCTGTCTGTGTACAAGGGGAGACTCTGGGCAGAATTTTAACACCCAACCCTCTGTCTCTGTACAAAGATGGATTCCGTATGAGGGGAGACTCTGTCTCTGTACAAGGGGAGAGTCTGTTTCTGTATAATTGGAGATTGCGCCTTTGTACAATTTGAGACTCTGTACAAGATGTTGATGGGTGAGGGAAGGTTAGATTTGTAGATGATTTGTAACCGACGTGATTTTGGGCGGGAATTCCTGAGGACTACACTGTCCCCAGCTGTGTTCAGTGAGCTCTGAGAAAGCAGTATCCCATGGGACATCTGGGACATTAATCTAGGCCTTCATCACCTCCAGAGTTAGAGTTTCATTCAGGGCAGCAAGGGCATTGATGGAGAATGGTGCAGACAATTGCTCCATCAGGAAAAGTAATCCGGTTTTCTACGAGCAAGTGGTCAGCTATTTGCTTCAGCCTCAAGCTCAGGACTCTATGTGTGGACCCGAGTCCTCAGTGTTTCACACTGGCTCACGGGGTCTGTGGAAAGAACCCCCCGTCTCCCCCCACCCGCCCCTATCCACTCCCCAGAACTGTTCCAGCCCAACCTCACCATGTCCCAGAGGGTGAGAGTTCACTTTGGTTCGCAAACAGACTGCCGACCAGGTTTGCAACATCTGACACATGCTCAGACCCTCAGTCTGGCGTTAGCTTGGGGTTGGTGGGGCGGTGGGGCGGGGTGGGGGCTGTATGGTACGCAGTGAGTTTGAGCACCAGCTCTCTTGCTCCCGGGCACCCCGCCCCCTCCCCCGTTCCAGTTCCTTTTGTCGTGGCCTTTACTACAACAATTAATTCCTGATGTGGGCCCGTTTACACGGTAACCTCGGTCTTGCTGTTTGTGGACAGGTGTCGCTGGGGTTGCTTGTAGTGAGGAGGCGGGCTGAAGATCTCTGGTAGGTGCTCGATGCTGTATTGCCTCTTGCTGGCATGCATGTGCCTTCGTCCCACTGGCTGGCACTGCTCCCAGCCCTTGTAGCCTGGGTTTAACAGAGGGTGCGTGTTCATCTTGCTGACTTTCGTTTTCGGCCCTGGTGTGGAGGTCACAAAGCCACAGGTGTCCCCAGTCTGCCTCTCCTTCTGATAGTGAGCCAATGCTGGGAATGCAGTCCCTGGCTGAGCTAGCTCCATCACCGGGTACCTCTTTGAATAAAACTCATCTGCAGCAGTTTCTGCTGTAAGAGAAAGGAAACATTGAGAAATAGTTCATATGTGTGAGCATGTGTGAATGTCCCTGTGTGTATATGTTTGTGTGCTCATGTGTAGGTGTGCATCTATGTGCATGCGCTAGTACGTATATGGGCCCTGAGATGCATACAGCTTAGTGTTCCCCAGAGAGGGCAGGAAAATACAGACAAATAGAGGTGTTCAAAATCAGGAGGGCTCTGGACAGAGTCGAGAGGGAGAAACTGTTCCCATTGGTGGAAGGATCGAGGCCAGGCAGCATGAATTGAGGATACTGGCACAAGAAGCGATGGAGACAGGAGGAGAAACTTTCTCACACAGCGAGTGGTGAGGATCTGGAATGTACTGTCTGAGAGTGTGGTGGAGACAGATTCACACAGTGAGTAATTAGGATCGGGAATGCACCGTCTGAGAGTGTGGTGGAAACAGATTCACACAGCGAGTGGTTAGGATCGGGAATGCACTGTCTGAGAGTGCGGTGGAGACAGATTCACACAGCGAGTGGTTAGGATCGGGAATGCACTGTCTGAGAGTGCGGTGGAGACAGATTCACGCAGTGAGTGGTCAGGATTGGGGATGCACTGTCTGAAAGTGTGGTGGAAACAGATTTACACAGCGAGTGGTTAGGATCTGGGATGCACTGTCTGAGAGTGTGGTTTGAGACAGATTCACACAGCGAGTGGTTAGGATCTGGGATGCACTGTCTGAGAGTGTGGTTTGAGACAGATTCACACAGCGAGTGGTTAGGATCTGGAATGTACTGTCTGAGAGTGTGGTGGAGACAGATTCACACAGCGAGTGGTGAGGATCTGGAATGTACTGTCTGAGAGTGTGGTGGAGACAGGGTCACACAGTGAGTGGTTAGGATCCACTTTGGTAGCAATAATATGAAGACAGATTATTACTTGAATGGGTGTAAATTGAGAGAGGTGGATACTCAATGAGACCTTGGAGCCCTCATGCATCAGTCGCTGAAAGTAAGTACACAGGTACAGCAGGTAGTAAAGAAGGCAAATCGTATGTTGGTCTTCATAGTGAGAGGATTTGAGTATAGGGATAGGGATGTTTTACTGCAATTGTATAAGGCATTGGTGAGGCCACACCTGGAGTATTGTGCCAGTTGTGGTATCCTTATCTGAGGAAGGATGTCCTTGCTATTGAGGGAATACAGCAAAGGTTTACCAGGCTGATTCCTGGGATGGCAGGTTTGTCATGTGAGAAGAATCTAAGTGAGTTAAGATTATATTCAGTGGAGTTTAGAAAAGTGAGAGGGGATCTCATAGAAACTTATAAAATTCTAACAGAATAGATTCAGAAAGAATGTTCCCAATGGTGGGGGAGTTCAGAACTAGGGGTAGGATAAGGGGTGAACCTTTTAGGACTGAGGTGAGGTGAAATTTCTTCACTTAGAGGGTGGTGAATGTGTGGAATTCACTCCCACAGAAAGTAGTTGAGGCCAAAATGATTTCAAGAATAAATTATATATATAGCTCGATCAAGGGATAGGGGGAAAGGAAAGATATCCATGCCTTTTCACAAAAGAGGACACAAATCAGATATCAGAAATGTTGGCGAATGCAAAGTTTAGTGAGAGGGAAGAACTGAGGGAGATCAATATTAGTAGAGAAATGGTGCTGGGAAAATTGATGGGATTGAAGGCGGATACAGCCCCAGGGCCTGATAATCTACATCCCAGAGTACTTAAGGAAGTGGCTCTTGAAATAGTGGATGCATTGCTGGTCACCTTCCAGGATTCTATAGATTCTGGAACAGTCCCTGCAGATTGGAGGGTAGCGAATGTCACTCCAATATTCAAAAAGGGAGGTAGGGAGAAAACAGGGAATCATAGACCAGAAAGCCTAACATCGGTAGTGGGGAAGATTCTCAAATCCGTTATCAAGGACTTTATAGCAGAGTATTTAGAAAGCAGTGGCAGGATCAGACAGAGTCAGCATGGATTTATGAAGGGGAAATCATGCTTGACAAATCTGTTGGAATTCTTTGAAGATGTAACTTAGTGGAGTTGACAAGGGGGAGCCAGTCGATGTGGAATATTTGGACTTTCAGAAAGCATTTAACAAAGTCCCGCATAAGAGATTATCGTGCAAGATTAAAGCGCATGGGATTGGGGGAAGTGTATTGAGATGGATAGAAAACTGGTTGGCAGAGAGGAAATAAAGAGTAGGAATTAATGGGTCCTTTTCAAATTGGCAGGCAGTAACTAGTGGGATCAGTGCTGGGACCCCAGCTATTCACAATTTATATTACTTGGATGAGGGAACAAAATGTAACATCTCAAAGTTTGCAGATGATACCAAGTTGGGTGGGAGGGTGAACTGTGACGAGGATGCAGAGATCCTTCAGAATGATCTGGACAGGTTGGGTGAGTGGACAAATCAATGGCAGATGCAGTATAATTTGGATAAATGTGAGGTTATTCACTTTGGCAGCAAAAACAAGAAGGCAGATTACTACCTGAATGGCTGTAAATTGGGAGAGGGGAGTGTGCAGCGGGACCTGGGTGTCCGTGTGCACCAGTCGCTGAAGGTAAGCATGCAGGTGCAGCAGGCGGTAAAGAAGGCAAATGGTATGTTGGCCTTCATTGCAAGAGGTTTCGAGTACAGGAGCAGGGATGTGTTGTTGCAATTATACAGGGCCTTGGTGAGGCCACACCTAGAGTATTGTGTACAGTTTTGTCTCCTTTCTGAGGAAGGATGTTCTTGCTCTCGAGGGAATGCAGCGAAGGTTTACCAGGCTGATTCCGGGGATGGCGGGACTGATGTATGAGGAGAGATTAACAAGATTAGGATTGTTTTTGCTGGAGCTCAGATGAATGAGGGGGGAATCTCATAGAGGCTTTTAAAATTCTAACAGGACTAGGCAGGGTAGATGCAGGGAGGATGTTCCTGATGGTGGGGGAGTCCAGAACCAGGAGTCACAATCTGAGGATTCAGGGTAGACCATTTAGGACGGAGATTAGGAGACATTTCTTCACCCAAAGAGTGGTGAGCCTGTGGAATTCATTACCACAGGAAGTAGTTAATGCCAAAACATTGAATGTATTCAAGAGGCGGCTGGATATAGCACTTGGGGCGAATGGGATCAAAGGTTATGGGGAGATAGCAGGATTAGGCTATAAGAGTCGGGAAGTCTTGCTGCAGCTGTACAAGTACTGGTGAGACCACATCTGGAGCACTGGGAGCAGCTTTAGTTCCTTTATTTAAGGAAAGATATTATTCCATTGGAGGCCGTTCAGAGAAGGTTCACTGGGATGATCCCGGTATGGAGGGATTGTCTTATGAGGAAAGGTTAAACAGGTTGGGACTCGACCCATTGGAATTTAGAAGAATGAGAGGTGATCTCATTGAAACCTAGAGGATTCGAATGGGGCTTTGACAGGGTAAATGCTGAGGGGGTGTTTCCCCTGATGGGAGAGTCTGGGACCAGAGGGAACAGTCTGAGAATAAAGGGGCCCCAATTTAAGACTGAGATGAGGAGGAATTTCTTCTCTCAGAGAGTTGTCAGTCTTTGGAACTCCTTGCCACAGAGAGCTGTGGGGGGCAGAGTCCTTGTGTATGTTTAAGGCTGAGATAGATTTTTGATCAGTAAGGGAATCAAGGGTAATGGGGAAAGAGCAGGAAAGTGGACGTGAGGAATGTCGGATCAGCTATGATTCTATTCAATGGAGTAACAGGCTCGAGGGGCTGAACGGCCTCCTACAGTTCCTATTTCTTATGGTGCACTCAGACAGACATTGACATATGTACTCTTGGACATACACATTCATATATGTATACTTAGACATGCTCACACATATACATTTAAGCACACTCATATATGTACACTTAGAAAGACACATATATGTACACTTAGATACTCCTGCATGTACATTTATTCATGCTCACTCATGCATGAACATTTAGACGGACACACACACATCTTCACCTGGACAGACACATTCCTACATGTTCACTTTATCAGACATACTTATGCATGAACATTTAGACAGACACACATATGTGTCCGCATGGACAGACACATTCCTACATGTTCACTCAGACACACTCATACATGTGCACTTTGTCAGACACACTCATAAAAGTATGGGGTAATGATTTTTTAAAATTCTCCAAATGACTTGGGGAGGCTCAGTGAGAAATGGCTGACTGAGTGGAGGAAGGAAGTCATGTGACGAATCCTCCAGGAATGCCCCCAAGCGCAATGGCAACCCAGCAGGGAACGTCTCTCGAGGGGTCGGCTGGCGACACTGCGACATGCCCCTGAGTTTCAGTTGCTGCTTCCTCCTAATCACTCATTGTGATGTCAGAAATTAGAATTGACTCTCACCCCAGAAAGCGCAAGTTATCGTCAGTCAACCTAAAAACCATCGGGTTTTGCACCTCTGTAATGTTATATCTAGCCTCAATCAGAACAACTCAGAATCAAACAATGCCATTGCCTCTGAAACCCTATAACAACAACTTGAATGTGTATAGCACCTTTAACACAATGAGAGGCCCCAAGGCGATTCACAAAAGCATTATGAAGCAAAAACTAGTTTCAGAACCGCACCAGGCCTTATCAGGAAAGTGAGTCAGAGGAGGGAAGTGAGACAGAGAGGTATAGCAAGGAAATTCCAGGGTTCACGGTCGCCAATGGGAGAGCGATCACGATTAGGAATGTATAAGAGGCCAGAATCCGAGGAGCACGGATACCTCAGAGGGTTGTGGGACAGGAGGAGGTGACAGGTAAAGGGATGGGCGAGGCCATGGAGGGATTTGGAAACAAGAATGAGAATTTTTTAAGATCAAGACGTATCTTGACTGGGAGCCAGTGTGTGTCAGCGAGCGCAGGGGGTAAGGAGCAATGGGACTTAGTGTGAGGAAGGATACAGGGAGCAGGGTTTTGGATGAGCTCAGGTTTATAAAGGATAGAATATGGCTGACCCAGACAGGTGTGTGCTGGGATGGTCAGGCCCGGGAGAGGGAATGTAGGCATGGATGAGGGAAGTCTTCAGCAGCAGATGAGCTGAGATGGGTTGAAGTCAGGTGACGGTACAGAGGTGGAAATAGATGGTTTTAGTGATGGGGTAAATCCGAGGTTAGAACTTTACCTTGGGGTCAGATGTGACACAGGTTGCGAATGATCTGGTTCTGTCTAGTGGAGAGAAATAGCATTGGATGAACTCGGTCTGCTCTCACTGGAATGACGGAGGTTGAGGGGTGACCTGATAGAGGCTTATAAGATTATGAGTGGCATGGACAGAGTGGATAGTCAAATCTCTTTCCTAGGGTAGAAAAGTCAAGTACTAGGGGACATGGGTTTAAGGTGTGTGGGGAAAGTTTAGAGGAGATGTGCGAGGCAAGTCTTTTACATAGAGGGTGGTGAATGTCTGGAACGCGCTGCCTGGGGAGGTGGTGGGAGCAGGTACGATAGCACATGGGATTGGGGGAAGTGTACTGAGATGGATAGAAAACTGGTTGGCAGAGAGGAAATAAAGAGTAGGAATTAATGGTTGCTTTTCAAATTGGCAGGCAGTAACTAGTGGGGTGCCACAGGGATCGGTGCTGGGACCCCAGATATTCACAATATATATTAATGATTTGGATGAGGGAACAAAATGTAACATCTCAAAGTTTGCAGATGATACCAAGTTGGGTGGGAGGGTGAACTGTGACGAGGATGCAGAGATCCTTCAGAATGATCTGGACAGGTTGGGTGAGTGGACAAATCAATGGCAGATGCAGTATAATTTGGATAAATGTGAGGTTATTCACTTTGGAAGCAAAAACAAGAAGGCAGATTACTACCTGAATGGCTGTAAATTGGGAGAGGGGAGTGTGCAGCGGGACCTGGGTGTCCTTGTGCACCAGTCGCTGAAGGTAAGCATGCAGGTGCAGCAGGCGGTAAAGAAGGCAAATGGTATGTTGGCCTTCATTGCGAGAGGTTTCGAGTACAGGAGCAGGGATGTGTTGTTACAATTATACAGGGCCTTGGTGAGGCCACACCTAGAGTATTGTGTGCAGTTTTGGTCTCCTTTCTGAGGAAGGATGTTCTTGCTCTCGAGGGAATGCAGCGAAGGTTTACCAGGCTGATTCCGGGGATAGCGGGACTGATGTATGAGGGGAGATTAACAAGATTAGGATTGTTTTTGCTGGAGTTCAGATGAATGAGGGGGGAATCTCATAGAGGCTTTTAAAATTCTAACAGGACTAGGCAGGGTAGATGCAGGGAGGATGTTCCTGATGGTGGGGTAGCCCAGAACCAGGAGTCACAATCTGAGGATTCAGGGTAGACCATTTAGGATGGAGATGAGGAGACATTTCTTCACCCAAAGAGTGGTGAGCCTGTGGAATTCATTACCACAGGAAGTAGTTGATGCCAAAACATTTAATGTATTCAAGAGGCGGCTGGATATAGCACTTGGGGCGAATGGGATCAAAGGTTATGGGGAGATAGCAGGATTAGGCTATAAGAGTCGGGAAGTCTTGCTGCAGCTGTACAAGGTACTGGTGGGACCACATCTGGAGCACTGGGAGCAGCTTTAGTTCCCTTATTTAAGGAAAGACATTATTCCATTGGAGGCCATTCAGAGAAGGTTCACTGGGATGATCCCGGTATGGAGGGATTGTCTTATGAGGAAAGGTTAAACAGGTTGGGACTCGACCCATTGGAATTTAGAAGAATGAGAGGTGATCTCATTGAAACCTAGAGGATTCGAATGGGGCTTTGACAGGGTAAATGCTGAGGGGGTGTTTCCCCTGATGGGAGAGTCTGGGACCAGAGGGAACAGTCTGAGAATAAAGGAGCCCCAATTTAAGACTGAGATGAGGAGGAATTTCTTCTCTCAGAGGGTTGTGAGTCTTTGGAACTCCTTGCCACAGAGAGCTGTGGGGGGCAGAGTCCTTGTGTATGTTTAAGGCTGAGATAGATTTTTGATCAGTAAGGGAATCAAGGGTAATGGGGAAAGAGCAGGAAAGTGGACGTGAGGAATGTCGGATCAGCTATGATTCTATTCAATGGAGTAACAGGCTCGAGGGGCTGAACGGCCTCCTACAGTTCCTATTTCTTATGGTGCACTCAGACAGACATTGACATATGTACTCTTGGACATACACATTCATATATGTATACTTAGACATGCTCACACATATACATTTAAGCACACTCATATATGTACACTTAGAAAGACACATATATGTACACTTAGATACCCCTACATGTACATTTATTCATCCTCATACATGTGCACTTAGCTCCTCCTGAATGTTCTCAGAGGTTGACTGAAACTAATTTGTTATGTATGTTGGTGCGTGGCCCCTTTAAGGGAACAGGTCAGGTGACCTGAGGTGTGGGGTGATCTGCCCGGGACCACCCTGAGATGGCAGTTGTCAGTTTACTGTGGTCCACCATGGCCAGGTTTCCATGGAGACTCCACCATGTGTCTGTATTGGTGCTGGGGACCTGGATCTGCACATCCCGCCCCCCATTTCCAACAGGTCTTGTTTTCATTGGGAACGGAGGCAGGATATGATTCACACATGGGGAAACCTAAACTTAGGAGGACCATTCGAACTCCGCACTGAGTTCAAACAGACCCCATTTTCACTGGAATGTGGGTCTTATCCCACAGTGTGAGAGTCAGAATCTTTTAGGGTCCATGTAAATGCTCGTAAGGAGTGGATAAAGTTGATGGAGTTGTCAAGTTATTTAAATCCCCTGCCCTTTTAAAGCTGAAAAAATATACAGTCTAAACTGTGTGAGGGATGCTTGCAGTTTCAATAGCTGTTTGATAATGTAACCCTAAATGCGATCATTATGGAACTATTACTGCTTGATTGCTTCCACAACCTATCATTATCACAGTGAAGTCTAGTAGATATTTAGAACTTTATTTTATTTCATATCAGCATGGCTCCTGAGGTTTGCCTGCTTTGGATACTGGGTGAGTTGGCCTGGAAGGAGTGAGGGTACAGTGTGGTAGGTAGGGTCATGGGTTGGCATGAAGTTGGCATGGGGGATATAAGGGGCCATGGGAGTGAGTGGCATGGGCTGGCATATACAGGCATGGGGAGTAGTTGGGGAGGTGAGGCCTTGAGGGCCTAATATTTAACAAAGCGACTGGAATAAATCTCCAAAGAGCCAAAAGCCAAAATGGGCCTTTAAAATAGCCCACCTCACCACCCATTTGCCCCGGTAGCCACCTCCAGTCTGTGTCCAGTAGAGGGGGGAGTGGGGTTGCTGAGTCCATTCTCCACGCCCCCCCCCCTCCCCCCCGCCCTCCACCCTTCCCCTGGAGCTGCGATGAGTGTGGTGATCCAGGGGATTTCCCAGCCCTGAGCACCTGTTCGGGGAGTGGGGGTCCTGGCTCCTGAGAGATCCATAGCCTGAGGGAAATTAGGCGGATTATTGTGGGGTTGGCAGATGGTGTTTCTCAATCTCTACTTACCCACCGCCTTGAGGGTGGCATATTTACTGTAGTCCTGACCCTGGGGAGGAGCGGAGGCCATCCGCTGTAAGATGTTGTTATGTGGGTGAGATGGTCCCATCTGCGAGATATTTGGTGAGGTAACGGCTGCGTTATTCAAGTGAGGGTGATCTGTGGAGGAAAACAAGACACTGAGTACCATGTGAGTGAAGCAATCGCAGCTTTCTGGCCCATTCACACCGGCTTCAGAAGACCGCATCAAACCAGTCAAAGATCAATTTGGGGAGGGTCGGGGGGGGGGGGGGGGGGCGGGGGCAATGGGCTAGGACGTTATTCTCAGTTCCCCCACACAAACCCCGGACAGAGCAGAGCCACTGGTTCACCCCCTGCTGAGTGAACAGATTCTAACATGGAGAGGAAGGGCCTCCCTGAGTTCACAAAGGACAAATTCAGCCATTGTTTCTGGCTGAGTGAGTTTTGAGTTGGTCTCCCTCACTCTCCCCTCAGTGAATTTGCATGCACGACCTTATTCAAACACATAAGATCCCAAGGTGGCTTTACAGGGTAAATGGTTTCACGAGTGGGAGAGTCTTGAACACGGGGGACATGGCGACAAGATAAAGGGCCGGTCATTTCAAACTGAGGTGCGTAAAAATTTCTTCTTGCAGAGGGTAGTGAATCTCTGGAATTCTCTGCCCCAAAGGGTGCTGGAGGTTGGATCATTAGAAGTATTTAAAATGGAGGTGGATAAATATTTGATAGATTGAGGGATAGAGGGCAATGGGGAAGTGGCACAGAAAAGGAGCTGAGGCCGACATAGATCAGCCATGCTGGTACTGCATGGCGGGGCAGGCATGAAGGGACTGGTGGCCAACTCCTGTTTCTATTTCATGTGTGATGGTAGAGGCTCCAACATTCTTTCCATCAGGTCTGACTCAGAATCTCTGCCATTGGTGTGTGTTTGGAAGGGTTTGTAGGTTGACACTCAACCCTGTTTGGCCATGTCATGAACGCATCTTCCAATGGACATCAAGTCCTTAGAAACTTAGAAACAAACTTAGCAACCCTACAGCACAGAGAGAGACCATTCGGCCCATCGAGTCTGCACCGACCACAATCCCATCCAGGCTCTATCCCCATATCCCTAAATATTTATCCATTAATCCCTCTAACCTACGCATCCCAGGACACTAAGGGCAATTTTAGCATGGCCAATCAACCTAACCCGCACATCTTTGGACTGTGGGAGGAAAACGGAGCATCCGGAGGAAACCCACGCAGACACGAGGAGAATGTGCAAACTCCACACAGACAGTGACCCGAGCCTGGAATCGAACCCAGGTCCCTGGAGCTGTGAAGCAGCAGTGCTAACCACTGTGCTACCGTGCCGCCCTGTCCTGAGGTGGGACTCGAACCCAGAGCTTCTGGCTCAGAGGCAGGGACACTAACCCACTGCACCACAAGACCTCTCACATAGATAAGCGTGAGAGAGAAAGGAATAGAAGGATAGGTTGATAGACTGGGCTGAGCGGTGCGGGTGGCGGGGGGGGGGGGGGGGGGGGGGGGGAGAGGGGGGGAGGTGTGCAGCATAAATAACCCAGTAAGGACCAGTTTGGCTGAATGTTTATCTAACACATTAAAATAGTCACACAAATGAACCAGCTGCAAACTTTGAGAGCAGAAAAATATGAAGGGTTAAAGTAAAGTTATTGCAGCATTTTTATTGATAGCAAGTCAACAGCAGCAATAAAGGGAAGGGCTTGAGGCGGGTGCGTAACAAGCAGCAGAGAGGAAGCAGCACATCTGCATTCCCGGCCTCATCCCATGTGTCAGCTCCCATCTAATTCCACAGGAACCATTTGTAACCGGGAAATTAATGAATTCAGCTGCACAGCCCAACTACAGCGACGAGGAGATTTTGGAGTGGCTCCCATTCGCTGCCCAGATTGTGACATCTCCTCATTCCCGATGGTGTGAAACCCCCTGCCCTCACCCCCCAGGCCAAACCTAGTGTAGCCTCCTGCCCTCACCCCCCAGTCCAAACCTAGTGCAGCCTCCTGCCCTCACCCCCCAGGCCAAACCTAGTGTAGCCTCCTGCCCTCACCCCCCAGGCCAAACCTAGTGTAGCCTCCTGCCCTCACCCCCCAGGCCAAACCTAGTGTAGCCTCCTGCCCTCACCCCCCAGGCCAAACCTAGTGTAGCCCCTGCCCTCACCCCCCAGGCCAAACCTAGTGTAGCCTCCTGCCCTCACCCCCCAGTCCAAACCTAGTGTAGCCCACTGTCCAGGAGACACCAAGAATGGCCCAGCTTGGAGGCCTCACTCTCTCCTTTTCCTGGATTTGATTCCCACTTTCACTCCCCTCAGCTCCCAGCACAACATTCTGGGTGAGAGGTGGGTGGAGACTTTAATATAGAGGCTTCAGAAAGACCCTGTCCCAGTGAACCGGGGGGTGCTGTGTTGGAAGCTGGCACACCCCACACTGGGCCCCGTTCACCTGAGGCTGGTCTGCGGGGCAGCCGGCAGTCCAGAGGAGATCCTGGGCTGGGTGGGGGCAGAGGGAAGGAGGCGGAAAGGTGGGGATTGAGAGAGAGGTGCACGGTTGGGTGAGGGGTAAGGAACAATCGGGTGGGAGGGGGATTGGGAAATGGTGCACAGTGGGGAGAGGGGTGGGGGTGATTGGAAACAAGGGCTGGGTTCTTGAGCAGGAGTTTGCAATAGTTTTCAACATTCCTGTTATTCCAGGCTCCAGATTCCGTTTTCTATATGAAATATTGGATAGGATATCTGGCACTGCCCTCCCCCTCTCCCCCCACTCCTCCCCCCACCATCCGCAGCATGTCTTTCGGGGAGAGGAGGCAGCCTGCCATTGGTCGGTGGCAGAATCTTCTCTCAATGGGATTTGCCAATGATTCCACAGGCTTCTCCATGGCGGGGGTGCACCCTCGGTGGGAATGGAAGATCCCGCTGGCAGGAAAATCCCACCATATGTATCGCTTTAACGAATCACCAAATTGTTACGGTGCAGAGGAGGCCATTCAGCCCATCGTGTCAGCACCAGCTCTCTAAATGTGCATTATGGCTTAGTGCCATTCTGCTGCCTTTTCCCCGTCTCCATGCACATTGTTTCTATTCAAATAATCATCTCATGCCCCCCTTGAAAGCCTCGATTGAAGCTGCCTCCACCACACTCCCAGGCAGCGCATTCCGGACCCCGACCACTCGCTGGGTGAAAAAGGTTTTTCTCAAATCACATTTACTTTTTTTGTAAATCACTTTAAATCTGTGCCCTCTCGTTCTCGATCCTTTTATGAGGGGGAACAGTTTCTCCCGATCGACTCTGTCCAGCCCGCTCAGGATTTTGAACATCTCGATCAGATCTCCTCTTTGCCTTCTTCTCTCCAAGGCAAACAGTCCCAACCGCTCCAATCAATAGAATCATAAGAAGAGGCCCTTCGGCCCATCGAGTCTGCACTGTCAAAACTACTCTAAATTTCCAGCATTGGCCCATAGCCTTGAATAGAACAAAGAACAAAGAACAGTACAGCACAGGAAACAGGCCCTTCGGCCCTCCAAGCCTGTGCCGCTCCTTGGTCCAACTAGACCAATCATTTGTATCCCTCCATTCCCAGGCTGCTCATGTGACTATCCAGGTAAGTCTTAAACGATGTCAGCGTGTCTGCCTCCACCACCCTACTTGGCAGCGCATTCCAGGCCCCCACCACCCTCTGTGTAAAAAACGTCCCTCTGATATCTGAGTTATACCTCGCCCCTCTCACCTTGAGCCCGTGATCCCTCGTGATCGTCACCTCCGACCTGGGAAAAAGCTTCCCACTGTTCACCCTATCTATACCCTTCATAATTTTGTACACCTCTATTAGGTCTCCCCTCATTTTCCGTCTTTCCAGAGAGAACAAGCCCAGTTTACCCAATCTCTCCTCATAGCTAAGACCCTCCATACCAGGCAACATCCTGGTAAACCTTCTCTGCACTCTCTCTAAAGCCTCCACGTCCTACTGGTAGTGCGGCGACCAGAACTGGACGCAGTACTCCAAATGTGGCCTAACCAGCGTTCTATACAGCTGCATCATCAGACTCCAGCTTTTATACTCTCTACCCCGTCCTATGACGGCAAGCATACCATATGCCTTCTTCACCACCTTCTCCACCTGTGCTGCCACCTTCAAGGATTTGTGGACTTGCACACCTAGGTCCCTCTGTGTTTCTATACTCTTGATGGCTCTGCCATTTATTGTATAACTCCCCCCTACATTAGTTCTTCCAAAATGCATCACTTCGCATTTATCTGGATTAAATTCCATCTGCCATTTCTCCGCCCAATTTTCCAGCCTATCTATATCCTATTGATAGCAGGTTATATCTGGTGAATATATACGTGGCTGGAGAGATGTGGGAGGGAGAGAGTTTCCGATTCCTGGGGCGTTGGGAGTGGTTCTGGGAGAGGTGGGGCCTGTACAAACTGGAAGGGTTACACCTGGGCAGGACCGGGACTGATGTCTGAGGGAAAGTATTTTTTTTAGAGTGATTGGGGAGGGTTTAAACTAAAATGGAAGGGGGATGGGAACCTATGCAAGGAGTTAGAGGAGGGGGAAAATCAACGACAATAAATAAAAGACAGTCAGGGGAATGAGAAAAGGGATAGGCAGAGAAACCAAGGGCCAGATTCAAATCGGGCCTCAGTGAAAAATAAGTTGATTTTTGATTTGATTTGATTTGATTTATTATTGTTATATGTATTGGGATACAGTAAAAAGTAATGTTTCTTTTTAAAATTTTATTTATTAGTCACAAGTAAGGCTTACTTGTTGCAATGACGTTACTGTAAAATTCTTGCGCGTTACACAAACAAAGCATACCATTCATAGAGAAGGAGAGGAGAGAGTGCAGAATCATAGAATCCGACAGTACAGAAGGAGGCCATTCTACCCATCGAGTCTGTACCGACCACAATCCCACCCAGGCCCTATTCCCGTAACCCATACATTTACCCTGCTAATCCCCCTGACAGCATGGCCAATCAACCTAACCCGCACATCTTTGGATTCTGGGAGGAAACCGGAGCACCTGGAGGAAACCCACGCAGACACGGGGAGAATGTGCAGACTCCGCTGAGACAGTGACCCGAGGCCGGAATTGAACTCGGGTCCCTGGCGTCGTGAGGCAGCAGGGCTAACCACTGTGCCACCGTGCCGCAGTGTTACAGTCAGAGCTATGGTGTAGAGAAAGATTAATGCGAGGTAGGTCGATTCAAAAGTCTGATGGCAGCAGGGAAAAAGCTGTTTTTGAGTCGGTAGGTACGTGTCCTCAGACTTTTGTATCTTTTTCCCGACAGAAGAAGGTGGAAGAGAGAATGTCCGGAGTGTGTGGGGTCCTTGATTGTGCCGGCTGCTTTTCCGAGGCAGCGGGAAGTGAACGGGACCAGCAATGTTGAAAAGACGAACCTTCAGGCTTTGTGCCTTAATGCCTGGAGCATTCGCTATAAAGTGGATGAATTAATCGCTTGGTTGTGATTACACAAACATGGCTGCAGGGTGAGCAGGGATGGGAACTGAACATCCAGGGATATTCAGTATTGAGGAAGGACAGACAGAAAGGTGAAGGCAGTGGAGTTGCATTGCTGGTTAAAGAGGAAATTAATACCATACTGAGGAAGGATATTAGCTCCGACAATGCAGATTGAAATGGGTGGAGCTGAGAAACACTAAGGAGCAAAAATCATCAGTGGGATTTGTACATAGACCCCCCAAACTGTAGTGGCGATATTGGGAATGACATTAAACAGGAAATTAGAGACACATATGATTAAGAAACATTTGTAATTATGGGTGACTTTAATCTGCATATAGATTGGGCAAATCAAATTAGTCACAATATCGTAGAGGAGGAATTCCTGGAGTGTGTATGGGATGGTCTTCTGGACAAATACGTTGAGGAACCAATTAGAGAGTGAGCCATCCTACTGGGTATGTGCAATGAGGAAGGAATAATTGGCAATCTAGTTGTGTGAAACCCCCTTGGGGATGAACGACCATAACATGATAGAATTCCTCATCAAGATGGAAAGTGACACAGTTGATTCTGAGATTAGGGTCCTGAATCTTAATAAAGGAAACCAAGATGATGTGAGGCATGAGTTGGCTCTGATGGATTGGGGAACGTTACTTAAAGGGATGACGGTGGATAGGCAATGGGAAACATTCAAAGAACGCGTGGGTGAACTGCAGCAACTGTTCATTCCTGTCTGGGGCAAAAGTAAAATGGGAAAGGTGGCCAAAGCATGGCTTCCAAGAGAAATTAGAGATAGTATTAGATCCAGGGAAGAGGCGAGAATAAACAACAGAGCTGAGGATTGGGAGCTGCTTAGAATTCAAAGTGGGTGCAGCGAGGGGGGAGAGGGGGTGCAGCGAGGGGGGAAGAGGGGGTGCAGCGAGGGGGGAGAGGGGGTGCAGCGAGGGGGGAGAGGGGGTGCAGTGAGGGGGGAGAGTGGGTGCGGGGAGGGGGGTGCGGGGAGGGGGGTGCGGGGAAGGGGGTGCAGTGAGGGGGGAGAGGGGGTGCAGCGAGGGAGGGGTTGCAGTGAGGGGGGAGAGGGGGCACAGCGAGGGGGGAAGAGGGGGTGCAGCGAGGGGTGGGGAGAGGGAGTGCAGTGAGGGGGGAGAGGGGGTGCAGCGAGGGGGGAAAGGGGGTGCAGCGAGGGGTGGGGAGAGGGGGTGCAGCGAGGGGGGAAAGGGGGTGCAGTGAAGGGGAAGAGGGAGTGCAGCGAGGGGTGGGGAGAGGGGGTGCAGTGAGGGGGTGCAGCGAGGGGGGGAAAGGGGGTGCAGCGAGGGGGAAGAGGGGGTGCAGTGAGGGAGGAGAGGGGGTGCAGCGAGGGGGGGGTTGCAGTGAGGGGGGAGGGGGGGTGCACTGGGCAGTTTGTGTTGCATGAGTTGTGGATTGTAAAGAAAAGCATAAAATGACCGAATCAAAACAAGGTCTGCTTTTTGATGTTTGAAACTATCGGAATTTATAAATGTGGAAAGTGAATGTTCTGATTGTTTTTAGTGTCCAGATGTTTCAGTGACAGGTGCGAATCGCAAATATTCCAGCCTCATGGTTTAGGTTAATTGATGACATTGGTGTCAGTTATGATGTTAAATGTTAAATGAAAGCCAACTGATTGGTTTCGAGTGCAAATGATGTCCAATAGAAGCTAAGAGTGTAATTGATGTAAAATGAATGAAAATGGACATTGTTGATGATGTCAAACATTCGGGTCGGGCTGGATGCCTCTTTGTTCCACCTTTACCTATCCGGTGAACGGTGTGTTTCCAGTGTGGAATGGGGGCGTGCAAACTGTCGCCACATTGGAGGATTTAGTGCCAATTTTTGACGAGAAAATCTGTAAATCCAACAGTCTCTTTGTTACGCTGAGGAACTGAGTTTGCAAAATACAAGATATCTTTGCCCACCCTCCCCTATCCGTGTTCCCATCTCCACTCCGGAATGTATTGACTAAAGCTGGACCTTGGTTCCGACCGCTCCCCCCGGACCTCGGTTCCGACCCCCCCCCCACTCCTCACGAGCTACTCCCACTGCAGTGGGATCTACCTCCAGCCTTCTGGATTTGCCTTGCCAATGGATCTAGGGAGGTCAGGATGAGAGATTAAGGCTGATGGTGCAACTCTCCCTCGCTAATCCAATTCACATGCAAGACATGTTCTCAATTTTTCTATCGTTTGTTATCGACCATCTTTCTGTCATAAGTCCTGTGGCGATGGGTGAGTGGCAATGCTGCCAATTGTGGATTGACTGGGAACTGTGGCCGTGAATCTGCCCACAAGGTGGCTCAGATTATAGAGACACTTTCCGCTGAAGTGACACAGAATTGGAACTTGACAACACCGAGCGACTGGGCAGCTCTTCACAGGACCACACTGCTCACCTCCCTAGTATGAGGATGGGTTAGAAAAGGTGTCCTAAACATTGCCGGCCCCCAGCAAGCAGGGATCCCAACAAGGCGGACATACATCAATCTCAAAAAAAGGGTCACTATTGGCACACAGAATGTGAGCCCTCATGGACAATGCGACAACCTACAGACTGGAGGGATTGAACTGCAGGCTGGGTACAACCTCTCTTCAGCAAGATTTGTCTACCTGAGGAAGGCCAACTCAAGAAAACCGGTGCAGGTTACGCATTCTTTGGAATTAGAAACCATAAAATCCCTTTCGTGCAGAAGAAGGCCATTCAGCCCATCGGGTCTGCACCGACCACAATCCCACCCAGGCCCTATCCCCATAATCCCATGCATTTACCCTGTTAATCCCTCTAACACTAAGGGGTGATTTAACATGGCCAATCACCTAACTGGCACATCTTTGAAGTGTGGGAGGAAACCGGAGCAGCTGGAGGAAACCCACGCAGACATGGGAAGAACGTGCAAACTCCACAGTGATCCAAGCGGGGAATCGAACCCAGGCCCCTGGTGCTGTGAGGCAGCAGTGCTAACCACTGTGCCACCGTGCTGCCCAATTGTAGAAATGAATGGCGTAAAGCTCGTGTAGGCTTTGCTGTTCTGAACCATCTCGTCAGGAAGTTAATTTACTTTCCGAAGGATGTTAATCATCCTCCAATGGTGCTTAAACTCCCCCAGCAGGCAACAGGCAAGCATCTCTCATTGGGTACCACGACCAACCCTGGTGAAGTTAAGGGTAAATTCAATGATCAACTCTAGTCCTTGATTGTGGCAAAGCCAGAAAGGCTCATCATTCTTGGTGACTTCAGTGTAAGAGTTGGTGCAGATCAGGTGTGGGATGGGGTCATTGTAAAAACAGGGTTCTTAGAATCCCTACAGTGCAGAAAGAGGCCATTCAGCCCATGAAAGTTGTAACATCAATGGTCTCCTCTTGCTAAAGCTGTGTGCTGAGCTCTTAATACCAACACTTTCCCACCTCTTTAATTGCAACAAGACATCTTGGATGAACCCCCATTCTATTTGCATCTAACTGACTACATGCGAAATAGGAGTAGGCCATTTGGCCCCTCGAGCCTGCTCCCCCATTCAATAAAGTCATGGCCAATCTGATTATAACTTCAACCCCACATTCCTGCCTACTCCCCAAAACCCCTTGTTAATCAAGAATCTATCTCACTGTGCCTTAAAAATATTCAAAGACTCTGCTTCCACTGCCTTTGGAGGAAGAGAATTCCAGAGACTCACGACCTTCTGAGAGAAAGGGTCTTTTGAGAGACTTCTGGATGAGTACTTGGGAATTAATAGGATTGGGGGTTTTAGGTAAGCCCATATATAGGCCTAGGTAGGTAGGGACATGACCGGCACAACTTGTGGGCCGAAGGGCCTGTTTGTGCTGTAGTTTTTCTATGTTCTATGTTCTAGAAAGAAAATTCCCCTCATTCTCCTAAATGAGTGACATTTTGTTTTCAGATAGTGACTCCTAGTTCTAGATTCTCCCAGAACACCACTCATCCATTCTGTACCCCTCAGAATCTTAAAGGTTTTGATCAAGTCGCCTCTTACTCTTCTAAACTCTACAAACCTAACCTCTCCAACATTTCCTCATAAGACAACCTGCCCAATCCTGGAATTTGTCTCTTGAACCTTCTCTGAACTGCTCCTGATGCATTTACATCCTTCCTTAATTAGCTGGTCAATAGTGTACACCATACTCACAGCTGTGGCCTCACCAATGCCGGGTACAATTGAAGCAAAACCTCACTATTTTTATCTTCAATTCCCCTCACAATTCTTCCCCTCCTGCATTCTAGCCTTTTGTGATCCATGCACTCGGACACCCAGCTCCCTCTACGCCTCAGAGCTCTGCCATCTCCCACCGTTTAGAAAATAAGCTTCTTTTTTTATTCTTCCTGTCAAAGATGGACTTTTTCACATTTTTCCATATTATACTCCATTTGCAGATTTTTGCCCACTCACTCAACCTATCCGTGTCTCTTTGCAGCCTCATTATGCCCTCTTCACAATTTATTTTCCTCCTTATCTTTATGCCATCAGCAAATTTAGCAACCATACCCCACAGTCCCTTAATTCAAGTCATTTATATCAATTGTAAAATGTTGAGGTGCTGGCACTGATCTCTGTGGCACACCACTCAACACATCCTGCCAACCAGAAAAACACCCATTTATGCCAATGTAATAATCTCACTGAGGCCAGTCTTCCGTCACCATCACCCTTTATTTACAGCGTAAATAAGGTACCGCTTCTGCGGCTATAGTGGGCGGCATGGTGGCACAGTGGTTAGCACTGCTGCCTCACAGCGCCAGGGACCCGGGTTCAATTCCGGCCTCGAGTTTGCACATTGTCCCCGTGTCTGCGTGAGTTTCCTCCGGGTGCTCTGGTTTCCTCCCACACTCCAAAGATGTACGTGTTAGGTGGATTGGCCGTGCTAAATTGCCCCTTAGTGTTAGGGAGACTAGCTAGGGTAAATGCATGGGGCTGTGGGAATAGGACTTGAGGGATTGTGGTCGGTGCAGACTCGATGGGCTGAATGGCTTCCTTCTGCACTGTAGGGATTCTATGTTTACAGACCGAGTCCTTCGACTGCTGGCCTGAGTGGAACCAGCTGGTTTTAAACACCCTGTTGCTCTTTCCCCACTGGGCGAGCCTCCACTCCACAGGGTCCGTGGGGAAATCTATCGATGATCCCCCGTGGCCAACTCTCTGCTTTCTCTTAACTAACCCCAATCTTCAATCTGTGCCATTTCCCCCACACCAGGATGTGAGTGAAACAAAATCCCTGTGTGGTGCTGACTGCTGCACTGGCCAGCTGTCTTCCCATTTCAAAACTACACATTGAGCTCTATCCCCAGAAGCACCCAGGGCAATGAGATCCAGGAACAGCTCAATGTCCCAAAGGCTCAGCAGACAATGATGAAGGAACCTCTGTGGGAGAAAGTGGAGAGCTGTCTTTGTACAGTGAGTGCAGACACTTGCTGCATCATCGAGGAGGACTGAGTGAGCCTCAGGGAGATGGCCTCCTCCTCCCAATGCTCCAGAGGCTCATTGCCCAACTCCCAGCAGCATCAAGACAGGTCCGATGAAGACAATGAAGTCACCCAGAAGCTCTGGGAGGAGAAGCATCGCCTCTACAGGGTTTACCCCAATGAGAAGTCACTATTATCCAAGCACAAAAACACCCACCCCACTCTCCAGTGACAGCTCAGGAAGTGCAGGAGACTTGGCTGAACCAGAAAGCAGATGAATTTCAGTCAACTGCAGACCACACTAGGACCAGACAATGACCAGCCCCGACATTGGAGAATGCCTTGGGATCTCCAACATCCCCAACCATCTTCAACAAGAGAGAATCTAATCATGGCCCCATGACATTCAATGGCATTACCACTACTGAACCTCCCACTATCAACATCCTGGGAGTAACCATTGACCAGAAACTCAGCTGGAATTCTACCGCTACCTTTTTGTACTCAGTCACGAGTCGCTTTGTGATCACAATTCATGTCCGCCAGGTGGCTGCACCCGAGTGATCCCACATCATTTCACTTGGACCAGGAAGACGGCCATTCTGTCCCTCAAACCCCTTCCGCTGCTAAATTCGATCATGGTTGATCTGTATTTGAACTCTTGGTTTCACGTCCAGTTTTAAAACGGGAACAGAGGCGGAGAGCTCAGTGATTGTGTACACAACTCTTCGAAAGTGTTGGCTTTCAATCCAGTGGCCGAGACCGCTGCTCATTGTGTCCCATTCTGGGAATAACTCTACAGGGAGGATGTCGAGGTGTTGGAGGATACGGAGGAGATGAGGGAACGAGGGGACTTTAGCTAATGTGCAGAGCCTGAAGAAGATGGGATTGTTCTCCTTCGAGCAGAGAAGGTGAGAGGGAGATTTAATTGAGGCATTTTAGGGGATAGGGAGAAACTGTTTGCAATGGCAGGTGAAACAGTATCCAGACAACATGGATATAAAAGCAAAAGAGGCAATTTTTTAACACATTGAGTTATTGTGATCTGGAAGGTGCTGCCTGAAAGGACAGTGGAAGCAGAGTCAATGACAACTGTCGCAAAGGGAACTAGAGGAATAGTCTACAAAGGAAAGGTTTACAGATCTAGGAGGGCAGCACGGTGGCACAGCAGGTTAGCGCTGCTGCCTCACAGCGCCAGGGACCCGGATTCAATTCCAGCCTTGGATCACTGTCTGGTTGGAGTCTGCACGTTCTCCCCGTGTCTGCGTGGGTTTCCTCCGGGTGCTCCGGTTTCCTCCCACAGTCCAAAGATGTGCGGGTTAGGTGGATTGGCCACGATAAATTACCCCTTCGTGTCAGGGGAACTAGCAGGGTAAATATGTGGTCTTACGAGAATAGGGCCTGGGTGGGATTGTGGTCGGTGCAGACTCGATGGGCCGAATGGCCTCCTCCTGCACAGTAGGGATTCTATGAATGTTGCAGGGGAGTGGATCTGATTGGATAACTTAGTCAAAAAGTGCATGTTGATGCAAGTTGTCATATATCCCTTCAAACCTTCACTGAACATAAATCAATTCATCTGAGTTCTTAAAATTCCAACTGAGTCCTGGCCTCAACGGTTTATTGAGGGGGAGGTGGGGGGGGGCAGCCCTCCAAGCCTGCGCCGATCATGATGCTGCCTAAACTAAAACCGTCTGCACTTACAGAGCCTGTATCCTCCCATTCCCATCCTATTCATGTATTTGTCTAATTGCCCCTTAAATGCCGCTATCGTACCCGCTCCCACCACCTCCCCGGGCAGCGCGTTCCAGACATTCACCACCCGCTGCGTAAAAAACTTGCCTCGCACATCTCCTCTAAACTTTACCCCACGCACCTTAAACCCATGTCCCTGAGTACTTGACTTTTCTACCCTAGGAAAGAGCATCTGACGATCCACTCTGTCCGTGCCCCTCATAATCTTGTAAACCTCTATCAGGTCACCCCTCAACCTCCGTCGTTCCAGTGAGAACGAACCGAGTTTCTCCAACCTCTCCTCATAGCTAATACCCTCCAGACCAGGCAACATCCTGATAAACCTCTTCTGTACCCTCTTCAAAGAATCCACACCCTTCTGGTAGTGTGGCGACCAGAATTGTACACAATATTCCAAATGAGGCCTAACTAAGGTTCTGTACAGCTGCAGCACGACCTGCCAATTTCTATACTCAATGCCCCGACCGATGAAGGCAAGCATGCCGTATGCCTTCTTGACAACCTTATCCACCTGGGTTGCCACTTTCAGTGATTGGTGGACATGGACCAGTGGGGTTCTACAGGGGTCAGTGCGGGGACCACAACTGTTTACAATGTATATTAATGACTTGGAGGAAGGAAGCGAATGTATTGCAACCAAATTTACAGACGACACAAAAGTAGGTGGAAAGGCAAGTTGCGAGAGGAACACAAACAGTTTACAAAGGTATTGATAGGTTAACTAAGTGGGCAAAAAGTTGGCAAATAGGGTAAAATGTGGAAAATATGAGTCCTTGGAACTCGTTGCCACAGAGAGCGGTGGGGGCAGAGTCCTTGTATCGGTTCAAGGCCGTGATGGATAGACTTTTTATCAGTAAAGATCATAGAATCCCTACAGTGCAGAAGGACGTCATTCGGCCCCTCGAGCTTGCATCGACAACAATCCCCGTAACTGCTGCCAATCCCCCTGACACTAAGGGGCAATTTATCATGGCCGATCCACGTAATCTTTAGACTGTGAGAGGAACCCCGAAGCACCCGGAGGAAACCCACGCAGACACGGGGAGAAAGTGCAGACTCCGCACAGACAGTGACCCGAGGCTGGATTTGACCCCGGGTCCCTGGCGCTGTGAGGCAGCAGTGCTAACCCACAGTGCCACCCGTGCCGCCCGGGATCAGGGGTTATGGGAAAAGGGCAGGAAAGTGGACATGAGGAATGTCAGTCAGCCATGATCCTATTGAATGGAGCAGCAGGCTCCGGGGGCTGAATGGCCTACTCCTGTTCCTATTTCTTATGATCTTGTTAAACATGTCCAATAGCCGTCAAAAGAGGAATTCTCCCATTAAATTCCCAGCCGGGCTGTGAGCTGGGATGATCTGAAGTGGAGAGCACTGTTCTCTTTTTCCATTGGCACATTAGATCTGCCTTTAATATGAGGGTCACAGCAATGCGGCAGGGAATATGTGGAGAAGACATTTTATCTGGATGGCATTCAGCCATATTGACAACTGCAAGAGGCTCACAGACATTCACACGGCCACAGACGGTGGCTGTTCTATTTATACAGGAGATGTTAGGGAGTTAGCTCGCTACTAAATGCTCAGACGGCTGAAGTTCAGCGTTGTTGCCTGACTGCTCTGCACATCTGCAGGCTGCCAGCTGTTGGATTAGCCGCAGGGCACAGTAACCGGCTCCAGCTGCCAGCATTGTGGGGTGGGGAAGGGGCGGGGGGGGAAATGCAGCACCTTCAAGGAGCAGGGAACGTGGTGAAGTGTTCAGCTCCCCCCTCCAGCCCCTCCCTCGTGTCCCCCACCCACATGGCACTTGTTGTCTAATCCAGATGGTGACAGTTGTTCGACACTGATTGGTGTCAGTCGGGTGCTGGTCTGACCCTGCGAGGGAGTGGAGGTGGGGGGGCGGGGGGGGGGGGGGGACCCTGGCCGATTTCTCCTGTTTTTGAGGCTAAGTGCCCACACCGGTGGGAAAACCGGAGTGTTTCCCCGCTGGCACCGGCAGCATCTGTCAGCTAGGGTTCGCACACCTGAACAATGTTAATGAGGCCATCTCGAACAACCCTCCAGACAGCCGACACCCAGATGCCCCAATCTCAGAGACAGGCCTCACCGCCCCCCCCCCCTTTCACTGAGCAGGGAAGCCCCTCATCCTTCCCCTCTGCCACACCACACAGGCATGAGGGTAACCTGACCTGATATTTACCACATATTGTCAGGGGCCATTCCCCTGACACTAAGGGGCAAATTAGCATGGTCAATCCACCTAACCCGCACATCTTTGGACTGTGGGAGGAAACCGGAGCACCCGGAGGAAACCCACGCAGACACGGGGAGAACGTGCAAACTCCACACAGGCAGTCACCCGTGGCTGGAATTGAACCTGGGTCCCTGGTGCTGTGAGGCAGCAGTGCTAACCATTGTGCCACCCCAATGGGTGGATTGGTTTGGATAGCCAAGGTGCCCCTTTGGATAGGGTCTCGGGACATCTTTGGTGGAGGCAAGGCATCTTTTGGGATTGTTAAATGTAAATGCGAGTGTAAAAATGCAAAAACACATCGGAACTGTCGAAGGATGCCTGGTGAGTTGGAATGGAGAGGGCTGGGGCAATGGGTGGGAGATGGTGGAATATGACTTGGCATTGAGTTGGAAGTAGGTTTGTATGGGGCTATGAAGGGGTGGGCGGAGGTGGCATGGGTGTGTTTGTGGGGGTGAGGGCTGGGGTTGCTGTTCTTTGCTTTATTCTTACTTTCACTGAATTGAACCGACTGACAGAGCAGAGAGGAAGGTCTCCCGCTCAGCTTGCCTCCATACCCATCCTGGGAGCAGTGAGTTCAACCTCCAAACCAGCCCAACCTCTCACCCCGGAATGATCAATCACAACTGCAGGCGGCCCATCATCTTTCAGGTCAGGCTCAGAGAGCGGGGAAATCGCCCCTCACTCTGCAGCCCAGACAGGAGCAATAAACGGAGCCAAGAAACCCAACCTTCTCCAGATCTGACCGTCTGTCTGAAGAACAATATATTCCACACACATTCCCAATGGGATTTAAAATCCACTTCTCTCTGGATGCTGTAATCTAGGTTGTAGCACAAGCAGGAACCATAATTATATAATTCATAAACCCTTCCACCAAGAATTCTTAACACAGGGAGGAGGAAATGAACAGTGTTGGAGTCATAGTTATTTACAGCAAACAAGGAGACCATTGGGAACAATCTAGTCAGCCCTATTGTCTCTCGCCCTGTGTGCTTATTTTCCTCAACTGTCCATCCAATTTCCTTTTGAAATCATTGTTTCCATTTGCACCGTGGGCAGTGAGTTGCAGCTCATTAACACTCGCTGGGTATTTAAGTCCATCCTCACATTCCTGCATGTCCCCGCCCCCAGACCTCCCAGCATCCTTTGCCCAAAATCTTAAACCTGTGTGGCCTAGTCTTTGTCCTATCAGCCCAATGGCAACAGCTTTTCCTTATCCAAATCTGTAATACTCTTGTTCACATCCTTCAAATCTCCCCTCAATTTCCTTCGCTCCAAGAGGAACAACCGCTTCTTCCCCAACCCTAAGCCCGGAGCTAAAATGCCCCCATCCCGGCCCTGGAACCATTCTGGTGAATCCCCTCTGCACCCTCTCACATTCTTCCTAAATTGAGCAGAATCGGGGCCTAAACCCGGGCTTTGTACAGGTTCAACATCATTTTCCTCCTTTTGTCCTCAGTGCCTTTATGTATGAAGCCCAAGATGCTTTGCAAACCGCTCTCAATATGTCCGGCCGCCTTCATTGATCGGTGCTCATGAACCTGCAGGTGTCTCTGTCCCTGCTCACTCTCCAGAATTGTGCCATTGGCTCGATCCTGTCTCTCTCTATCCCTTTGCCAAAACGTATCACCTCACACCTCCCTGTATTAGATTCCATCTGCCACTTCTCTGCCCATTCAGTCAGCCGATCTGTGTCCTGTTCCAGCTGATTTGTATCACCCGGATTCTGTCACTGGCCCACGTTTGGTATCATTGGCAGAGTTTAAAATTTTACCATGATTCCAATATCCAAATCATTGACTCTTGTTTCGTCAAAACCATCAATGAGATTGGCCAAGCACAAACTGTCTTCTCAAACCCTTGCTGGCTCTGCTAAATTAACTCGAACATCTCCAAGTGCCTGTTGATTTTTCCCTCTCATTAACGATTCCAAAACCTTCCCCATCACCGATGTTAAACTAACTGGCCTGCAGTTGCTTGGACTGTCTTTTCTTGAATATGGGCGTTACTTCCTGGTAAACCTTTTCTGTATCCTCTCCAAAGCCTCCACATCCTACTGGTTGTGTGACGACCAAAACTGTACACAATATTCTAAATGTGGCTTAAGAAAACCTTGATACAGCCACAACATGACTTGCCGATTTTTACACTCTATGCCCCGACTGATGAAGGCAAGCATGCCATGCGCCATCTTAACCACCTTATCCAGTTGTGTTGCCACTTTCAGGGAACTGTGGGCCTGTACGCCCAGATCCCTCTGCATGTTAAGCTTCTGATGGTTCTGCCATTTGCTGTATAATTCCATAAAGGCAGGCAAGCTGGGACGATTGAGCGCCGGGTTCGCTAAACACATTCAACATGCGATTTCCATCAATTTAAATAAATTAACCAGCCTCTTGCCCATTTCCAGCGAAGAGCTGACCGTGTCGGACATCCTGCGCTGGTAAAATGGCAGCGGTGGTGAAAACAGGCACCAGTCGCGCTATTGGCTTGACACCACACTTTACCACTGCGTCGTGCCTGAAAGCGGGATGGTAAAATACAGAGTACAGCTCCGTGGGGTCCTGTACTGACTTTCTTTTAAACTGAATTCCAAACTGCCCTGTGAATGAACTTAGCCCTGCTGTCCGGCATCAAATTCTGACACAACCCTCACATAACCCTGGTTCAGAGTCAGGCCCTTTAATTGTCTGCTCAGGAAATGATCCCAGAGGCTTGATTCTCATTTATAAAAAGGATGCAAAAGTTGCCAGTGACGGCGGTCTTTCTACTTCCTGTGGAACTGTTGGGAGGAGCCAGTGGGAGCAGCAGCTGTGAGCGGTAATGATAGTGCAGGGCCATGTTAGGCCATCGTCATTAGGAAGGGCAGTGGGAACCGTCACGGTCGACTGGACTCCAGTCCGCTGACAGGAAGCTTCACATCTTGGGGTCATCACACATGCTGAAGCCACCCTGTTAGACTGAGACATTTTTCACTCCGAGGGAGGGGATAGAGAGGCATTAGGTCAAGAAAGACTTGTGTTTTTATAGAGCCTTAGCAAAAAAATCCCAAGCTGCTTCACATTATTCAGAACTGGCTTGCCCAAAGGAGGCAGAGAGTGGGTATAGATGGGTCTTTTTCTAAATGGAGGTCGGTCACCAGTGGTGTGCCCCAGGGATCTGTTCTGGGACCCTTGCTGTTTGTCATTTTCATAAATGACCTGGATGAGGAAGTGGAAGGATGGGTTGGTAAGTTTGCCGACGACACGAAGGTTGGTGGGGTTGTGGATAGTCTGGAGGGATGTCAGAAGCTGCAGCATGACATAGATAGGATGCAAGACTGGGCGGAGAAGTGGCAGATGGACTTCAAACCAGATAAATGCGTCGTGGTCCATTTTGGTAGGTCAAATGGGATGAAGGAGTACAATATAAAGGGAAAGACTCTTCGTACGGTAGAGGATCAGAAGGACCTTGGGGTCCAGGTCCATAGGACTCTAAAATCGGCCCTGCAGGTGGAGGAGGTGGTTAAGAAGGCGTACGGTGTGCTGAGTTTAGGAGTCCGGGGATAATGATGCAGCTATATAAGACCCTTGTCAGACCCCACTTGGAGTACTGTGCTCAGTTCTGGTCGCCTCACTATAGGAAGGATGTGGAAAAGATAGAAAGGGTGAAGAGGAGATTTACAAGGATGTTGCCTGGATTGAGTGGCATGTCTTATGAGGATAGGCTGAGCTCGGTCTTTTCTCCTTGGAGAGACGTAGGATGAGAGGAGACCTAATAGAGGTATATAAGATGTTGAGAGGCATAGATCGGGTGGACTCTCAGAGGCTTTTTCCCAGGGTGGAAATGGCTGCTACAAGAGGACACAGGTTTAAGGTGCTGGGGGGTAGGTACAGGGGAAATGTTAGGGGGAAGTTTTTCACTCAGAGGGTGGTGGGCGAGTGGAATCGGCTGCCGTCAGTGGTGGTGGAGGCGAACTCAATAGGGTCTTTTAAGAGACTCCTGGATGAGTACATGGGACTTAATAGGATGGAGGGTTATAGGTAGGCCTAGAAGGTAGGGATATGTTCGGCACAACTTGTGGGGCTGAAGGGCCTGTTTTGTGCTGTAGTTTTCTATGTTTCTATTATTATTAATCCAGCTCACAGAACAGTTAATGCACAGGAGAAGGCCATTTGGCCCGTCATGTTTGCCCTGCCTCTCTGAAAGTACAACTCAGCCGGCCACCACTCCTCCTGCCTCATTCCCACAGCCCTCTTCAGCCAGGGAAAGCACCCTCCAAGTATCTATTCTGTTGAGCCCCTTCAGAATTTTACACATTTAATAGAATCCTTGAATCACCAAATGGTTACACAGCACAGGGGGAGGCCATTCGGCCTGCCCTATCCATCCTTGCTCTCTGCAAGAGCCATTCACTGAGTCTCACCCTTGCCTTATCTACCAGAGAATATAGGTTCAGCCCACCCTTTCTTTGCCAATATTCATTTATTTTAAGTTCCACATTATTTCTGAAGAGAGAGACACGTTGCCAAAGCTTTTCATCTCGTATGGGCCAAGTGCTTGATGGGCCGAAGGGCCTCTTCTGCACTGTATGATTCTATAATAATGTTGAGAGATCAGTATGGGTGAGATAAAATCACAACATTATATAGGTCTGAGTGGGAGGAAGCAGGTTTAATATTGAGTGTTAGAAACAGCTACTTTGGCATTCATTCAAGGCCTGGCCATTGAGTCGAGAACTGTAATGTGTGAATTCTCCAGTGAAGACATAAGCTCCGAGCTCCAGTGGTTATATAACTATTATCCAAAGACATTATCACTGTGTGCTTAATTTCCGTGGTGATCATAAATCTTTTGGATCCTGATTATTTGGAGGCGATTCCATTCTTATCTTCAGCCGTGCTTCTCCGATCTCCCCTGAGTGTTAATGGAGATTATAGGGAACCGGAGGGAGGGAGGCAGCGAGCAGTGAAACTGTTACTGCTCAGCGTCAAGAAGTGAAGATCAGGCCTCACTTAATGCAACTGCAGCCCCTCATCAGGACTAGATTGGAAACACCACCATTGGCAGGTGGGCAGCCACGTTGCTTATGTCAGCCCCACCTAAACCATTCAGCACACAAACAGGCCATTTGGCCCCTCTGGACCATGCTGGTATTTATGCTCCACATGAGGCTCTTGCCACTCTACACCAGCTCACCAGATCCTTCTATTCCTCTCTCACGCTTGTGTTTATCCAGTTGCCCCCTTAAATGTATCCATGCTATTCACCGTAGCTGTCCCCCATGAGAGCGAGTCCCACATTCTCCCCACTCCCCGTGGGAGCGAATTCCACATTCTCCCCACTCCCCGTGGGAGTGAGTCCCACATTCTCCCCCACTCCCCGTGGGAATGACTCCCACATTCTCCCCCACTCCCCATGGGAGCGAGTCCCACATTCTCCCCACTCCCCGTGGGAGTGAGTCCCACATTCTCCCCACTCCCCATGGGAGTGAGTCCCACATTCTCCCCCACTCCCCGTGGCAGCAAGTCCCGCATTCTGCGGGAGTGAGTCCCACATTCTCCCCCACTCCCCATGTGAGCGAGTCCCACATTCTCCCCCACTCCCCGCGGGAGCGAGTCCCACATTCTCCCCCACTCCCCGTGGGAGTGAGTCCCACATTCTCCCCCACTCCCCGTGGGAGTGAGTCCCACATTCTCCCCCACTCCCCGTGGGAGTGAATTCCACATTCTCCCCGACTCCCTGTGGGAGTGAGTCCCACATTCTCCCCCACTCCCCGTGGGAGTGAATTCCACATTCTCCCCGACTCCCTGTGGGAGCGAGTCCCACATTCTCCCCCACTCCCCGTGGGAGTGAATTCCACATTCTCCCCGACTCCCTGTGGGAGTGAGTCCCACATTCTCCCCATTCTCTGCGGGAGTGAGTCCCACATTCTCCTCCACTCCCCGTGGGAGTGAGTCCCACATTCTCCCCATTCTCTGCGGGAGTGAGTCCCACATTCTCCTCCACTCCCCGTGGGAGCGAGTCCCACATTCTCCCCCACTCCCCGTGGGAGCGAGTCCCACATTCTCCCCGACTCCCCGTGGGAGTGAATTCCACATTCTCCCCGACTCCCTGTGGGAGTGAGTCCCACATTCTCCCCCACTCCCCGTGGGAGCGAGTCCCACATTCTCCCGAACTCCCCGTGGGAGTGAATTCCACATTCTCCCCGACTCCCTGTGGGAGTGAGTCCCACATTCTCCCCATTCTCTGCGGGAGTGAGTCCCACATTCTCCTCCACTCCCCGTGGGAGTGAGTCCCACATTCTCCCCATTCTCTGCGGGAGTGAGTCCCACATTCTCCTCCACTCCCCGTGGGAGCGAGTCCCACATTCTCCCCCACTCCCCGTGGGAGCGAGTCCCACATTCTCCCCCACTCCCCGTGGGAGTGAGTCCCACATTCTCCCCCACTCCCCGTGGGAGTGAGTCCCACATTCTCCCCGACTCCCTGTGGGAGCGAGTCCCACATTCTCCCCCACTCCCCATGGGAGTGAATCCCACATTCTCCCCCACTCCCCGTGGGAGTGAGTCCCACATTCTCCCCATTCTCTGCGGGAGTGAGTCCCACATTCTCCCCCACTCCCCGTGGGAGTGAGTCCCACATTCTCCTCCACTCCCCGTGGGAGTGAGTCCCACATTCCCCCCCACTCCCCGTGGGAGTGAGTCCCACATTCCCCCCACTCCCCGTGGGAGTGAGTCCCACATTCTCCTCCACTCCCCGTGGGAGTGAGTCCCACATTCCCCCCACTCCCCGTGGGAGTGAGTCCCACATTCCCCCCCACTCCCCCGTGGGAGTGAGTCCCACATTCCCCCCCACTCCCCGTGGGAGTGAGTCCCACATTCTCCCCCACTCCCCGTGGGAGTGAGTCCCACATTCCCCCCCACTCCCCGTGGGAGTGAGTCCACATTCTCCCCCACTCCCCGTGGGAGTGAGTCCCACATTCTCCCCACTGCCTGGGAAAAAAGGTTTCTCCTGAATTCCAGATTTAATTTATTAACGACTCTTATGGCCCTTGTTTGGGTCGCTCCCCCCCCCTCAATGAAAACATCTCGGAGTTACGTAACCGATCTCATTGTGTACAAATCTAGACCCTCTTTGGAGATTAGGCCAAAGGTAACCCCACCCCCCCGCCCCCCCCTCCCCCCCCACCCTCCCCCCGCCCCCCCTCCCCCCGCCCCCTCCCCTCCCCCTCCCCCCCCCCCCCACCCTCCCCCGCCCCCCCCCCCCCCCCCCCCTCCCCCCCCCAACATCTCCTCCATGAACCCGGTTTACAGCAGCTTTCAGTGTGACAGTGTTGCAGTTCCATTGGGAGACGGTGGCTGGTGGTAATAACTCAAGGTCAGTAATCTAGAGGCCCAGGCTCACGCTGTGAGGCGACGCCTTCAAATCCCACCACACTTCAATTCTATTCATCAATCTGGAATTGAAAGTTAGCCTCAGTAATGGTCACCTTTAAACTATCATCGATTGTTATAAAAACCCATCTGGTTCACTGATGTTCTTTCGGGAAGGAAATCTGCTGTCCTTACCTGGTCTGGCCTACATGTGACTCCAGAGCCACAGCAATGCGGTTGACGCTTAACTGCCCCTGGCTCAGCCCAAGGGGCAAATTGGTACCGCCCGCCAGGCATCTGGCAGTGCCAAGGAGGGGGGTGGGGGCAGAGGGGCAGGGCTTATAGGGGCGATCGGTTGAGGTGGGGTATCCCGCTGCCACTCTGCACAGGGATCGCAGGTAGTGGGATGGAGGACAGCGATCAGGGCTGGCCATCCAGTTGGTGGGGGGGGGGGGGGGGGGGGGGGGGTCTGGGCTGCCGGGGGAGGGGACTCTTGGGGGGAGAGGGAACATTGGGGATTGCCGCAGAGGTCAGTGATCGGGAGGGGAGGGTGGGGGGCTGAAGGAGCAGCGATGGGGGGCTCTGGGGCTGGCCAGTGACTGGGAGGCTGGCAGTGCGGGGCTACTGTGCATGTGCCGATCTCAGAGCTGACGGATTGGCGCGTGTGCAGTGGCCCACTCAGCGCTATTCTGCCGGCCTTTCCAGCAGGAATAGGTCCCGCTCCCTGATTTTCAGAGTGAATCCCTCTCGGGCTCTCTGCAGAGCTCAGAGTGTCACAGATTCGATCTGAAACTCCCACTAAAAAAAACAGCGGGAGTTACTCCCGTTTTGATGCAAATTGGGGACTTAGAATTTCTTTGGGAGAATCCCAGCCGTTGAATTCAAGGGGCAATTAGGGATGGGCAATAAATGCTGGCCCAGCCAGCGACGCCCACACCCTGTGGATAAAGAACGCCACCTTTACACAGACTAAAATAAAAGGACAGAAAATGGTCAAAGTGAATGTGTTATTTTCCTAACTTGGTGATGGACTTCCGACCTGTAACTCGAGATCAGAAAACCATCTTCACTGGCCAATCGGCTGAGGGCCAAATGCATATCCATGGAATCAGACTTGTTAGCACAACGCGGCTGCAGACCCTTCCTACATGGGCTCAGGTATCTTTCCTTAATACAGGAGTCACCTCACCTTCACCTTGTGGCGGCACAGTGGCAAAGCAGTTCGCACTGCTGCCTCACAGCGTCAGGGACTCGGGTTCGATTCCCGGCTTGGGTCACTGTCTGTGTGGAGTTTGCACGTTCGTCCAGTGTCTGCGTGGGTTTCCTCCGGGTTCTCCGGTTTCCTCCCACAGTCCAAAAGACAGGCTGGTTAGGGTGCATTGGCCGTGCTAAATTCTCCCTCAGTGTACCCGAACAGGCGCCAGAGTGTGGCGACTGGGGGATTTTCACAGTAACTTCATTGCAGTGTTAATGTAAGCCTACTTGTGACACTAATAAATAAACTTTTCAATCACTGAACATTAATGTGTGGCATTGCCCAGACAAGGCCGGCCATCCAGCCAGGGAGTTACCTACCTACGCTGCTCCTTGATGTTCTGGGTGTCAGGCTGATGGGGACCTGGACTGTCCCAAAACTCCCACCCCGCTCGATGTAATCCATGGTGTTGTTTTCCTGTTGTTTGAGGATATCTGTAAGGGCTCTGGAAAGAGAAGAGAGAAAACTCACCAACACGCTCTGACTTGAAGAGGTTTTAAACCTCAGTAAAGCTTCTTCACTCCGTTCCCTCCTGAAGGACTCCTGGAGAAGTCACAGTGGAACATCCCCACTGGAATCCCACCTGCCCCTGGTGAACATGCTACTGAAAAGCCATTGGGAGCAGGAACCATGTCAGATTCATGTCCTCCTTACCTTGATGAACTCAATCCAGCCTGAAACACTGCAGGCCACAGGAACCACTCTACACACCAGCCCAGTCATCCACCTTAACCTTCTTAACAAATCACATCACCACTAACAACCTGGGTGGCATCGCTTAACAAATTCTCCTAGTCACCGAGCATAACTAGCATTACTAGCATGGCTCCAGTGGTGTTAATGCTGTTTGGCGACCCTACCTCAGCTGTGGCATTTCAGTGAGGCATGGTTTTGTGTTGTGGAGCTGTACCAGCAAGGCCACACCATGGAGCTGCACCACAGAGCCACATTGCTGTGTCATGGAGCCGTATGGTGGAGCTGCACCACAGAGCCACATTGACGTGCCATGGAGCCGTATGGTGGAGCTGCACCACAGAGCCACATTGCTGTGTCATGGAGCCGTATGGTGGAGCTGCACCACAGAGCCACATTGCCGTGCCATGGAGCCGTATGGTGGAGCTGCACCACAGAGCCACATTGCTGCGCCATGGAGCCATATCATGGGGTTGTACTGTGGAGCTTTGCGGTGGGGCCGCACCATTGAGGAAAGAATTGGGGTGGCACGGTGGCTAGCATTGCTGCCTCACAGTGCCAGGGACCCGGGTTCAATTCCAGCCTCAGTCACTGTCTGTGTGGATGCCATGATGTGGAGTTGCCGGCGTTGGACTGAGGTGAACACAGTAAGAAGTCTCACAACGCCAGGTTAAAGTTCAACAGGTTTATTTGGTGGCACAAACTTTCGGAGCGCTGCCCCTTCATCAGGTGAGAGCTCCAAAAGCTCGTGATTCCAAAGAAACCTGTTGGACTTTAACCTGGTGTTGTGAGACTACTTACAGTGTGTGTGTGTGTGTGTGGAGTTTGCTCATTCTCCCCGTGTCTGCGTGGGTTTCCTCCGGGTGCTCCGGTTTCCTCCCACACTCCAAAGATGTGCGGGTTAGGTGGATTGGCCGTGCTAAATTGCCCCTTAGTGTCAGGGGGACTAGCTAGGGTAAATATGCGGGGTTACGGGGATAGGACCTGGATGGGATTGTGGTCGGTGCAGACTATGGGACGAATGGCCTCCTTCTGCACTGTCGGATTCTAAGATTCTTTGACCATTTCAAATTGTAAGATCTGAATTTTGAAGGAAAGTTTTTTCTAGTCCTCGACATTGGGAATCAATCCAGCAGAAACATATATTTAGATTGCAGTCGGAGCCTGCGGCCCTCAGCTTGCTCTGATCTCACTGTTTTCTCTGTTCATTTGGATCTTCCAGCTCTGTGACCTTCCGAACATAACACACAAAAACATTTCAGCAACAACTCCAAGGCTTTGACTTTATTTTTCTCCCAATTTCTCCTCAAGCTGTTGCTTCAATGGCCAAGAAATATGACTGATAACCAAAACACAGCTGGTGGGATGGCTCCACAATGCAGCTCCATGTTGACCATCTACCTTGTCTATGCCCCTCATTATTTTATAGACCTCTATAAGATCACCCCTAAGCCTCCTACGCTCCAGGGAAAAAAGTCCCAGTCTATCCAGCCTCCCCTTATAACTCAATCCATCAAGTCCCGGGAGCATCCTAGTAAATCTTTTCTGCACTCTTTCTAGTTTAATAATATCCTTCACCCTGAGTTCGCAAAGTGGCTGGGAACTTTAAACAAACCCGCTTTACGGCAGCTAGTGCTGTAAAAAGGGGGGGGGGGTGGTTTCACTGTGTACGGGGTGGGGGGAGACACTCAGGAGACAGGTAAAGGGCACATTTTTCTCCAGGTCCAGGTAGGAAGTTTGGGCGAGAAACTTGCAGCCCCTGACCTGGGTGAGGGAAATGCCTGTTTGAGAGCAGATTTCCACTCCATCTGACGAAGGAGCAGCGCCCCGAAAGCTAATGGCATTTGCTACCAAATAAACCTGTTGGACTTTAACCTGGTGTTGTTAAAACTCTTACTGAGGGAAATGGGACAGGGTGGCCAGCCGACTGTGAGTGACGGCCAGTCCACAGGCGTTCGAGGCCAATTGGATCGATTTATTTCAAATAAAAATGTGGAAATCGGTGGCACAGTGGCGAGCACTGCTTCCTCACAGCGCCAGGGATCTGGGTTCGATTCCTGGCTTGGGTCTGTGTGGAGTCTGCACATTCTCCCCGTGTCTGCGTGGGTTTCCTCCGGGTGCTCCGGCTTCCTCCCACAGTCTGAAAGACGTGCTGGTTCGGTGGATTGGCCGTGCTAAATTCTCCCCCAGTGTACCCGAGCAGGTGCCGGAGTGTGGCGACTTGGGGAATTTCACAGTAACTTCATTGCGGTGTTAATGCAAGCCTTACTTGTCTCACTAATAAATAAACTTAACTTAAATGGCCAAAACTGGCCATTGACAAAATGGCCTCTTGCAGAAATGTAGCTGTTGTGTTTGCCTTGATGATACCGTGTCACTGAGCTCGAAAATAACTCATTGTATTGAGCTGAAGACACTAAAACTTTGGCAGAAATGCAAATCTCTTCTTTGCAGCCTGCTGCTGCAGAGAAGAAGAAGCTATAATGAAATGATGTCACCCCGACACCCTGACCCTTGGGAACACTGCATAATTGCCTCACAGTTTGATTAACATCCAGTCTGCCTTAAGGTGAACGTTAAGGAGGCCGCTGCGTGTTTTGGGAGCGAGGGAGAGGTCTGGCGTCCTGGCCAACGTTCCGCGCTCCGTCATCGCCACAAAACAAACTAACTGACCAGCCTTCCCATCGCATTGTGAAGCACAAGGCCCACTTTGTTTCAAATCAAAACCGAACGAGTGGCTTTCTAATCGGGTGAGATAACATTTGAGTGCACATGTACATCACTCACTTACAAGCATGAGGGTCAGTGGATTGTTTGATAAATGAGTCAAGCGTCATTGACAGGGCTTCAGGGAAAGGCGCAGTCACAGCAATGTGAATTAACTCTGTCACGGTATCTCTGCGCTGCTGAGCCACATTTACACAACTCAAGCACCATCTTCCATTTATTGCAATTGTCAATAATTCATCCAGCCTATCATCCCGCCCTGAGTGACAGGCAGGGTTTAGCAGCCAGTAAAACACATTCTTCCCTCAGCACTGGAGTAATGTGTCCGGGGGGAAGATTCCGGAACACTGTCCACTCCCCACACCACCAGCAAACCCGCCCCCCTCACATAGTCCTGAAGGACCTGCCACTGAGAGGAGGTGAAAATAACATCGACACAGCAATCAAAAATGCAGACTTGCATTTAGATAGTGCCTTTCTTAAGAACTCCTTTAAAGGCACGGTGGCGCAGTGGTTAGCACGGCTGCCTCGCCTCACCCCCATTTCTTGCCTTCAAACAACCGCACAACCTCAAACAGGCCATTGTCCGCAGCAAACTACCCAGCCTTCAGGAGAACAGTGACCACGACACCACACAGCCCTGCCACAGCAACCTCTGCAAGACGTGCCGGATCATCGACACGGAGGCCATCATCTCACGTGAGAACACCATCCACCAGGTACACGGTACATACTCTTGCAACTCGGCCAACGTTGTCTACCTGATACGCTGCAGGAAAGGATGTCCCGAGGCATGGTACATTGGGAACACCATGCAGACGCTACGACAACGGATGAATGAACACTGCTCGACAATCACCAGGCAAGAGTGTTCTCTTCCTGTTGGGGAACACTTCAGCGGTCACAGGCATTCAGCCTCTGATCTTCGGGTAAGTGTTCTCCAAGGAAGCCTTCACGACACATGACAATGCAGAGTCGCTGAGTAGAGACTGATAGCCAAGTTCCGCACACATGAGGACGGCCTCAACCGGGATCTTGGGTTCATGTCACACTATCTGTAACCCCCATGACCTGCCTGGGCTTGCAAAATCTCACTAACTGTCCTGTCTGGAGACAATACACAGCTCTTTAACCTGTGCTTAACCCTCTCTCCACTCACATTGTCTGTACCTTTAAGACTTGATTACCTGTAAAGACTCGCATTCCAACCATTATTTTGTAAATTGAGTTTGTGTCTTTATATGCCCTGTTTGTGAACAGAACTCCCACTCACCTGATGAAGGAGCAGCGCTCTGAAAGCTAGTGGCTTGTGCTACCAAATAAACCTGTTGGACTTTAACCTGGTGTTGTGAGACTTCTTACTGGATAAATAGCGGCCAGGACAATGCGAGGGGAGATACCTTTCTCTGAAATTGTGCCAAGGGATCTGTTGCATCCACCTGACAGGGCAGACAGGATACCCATTTAACATCTCCTTCAAATAACAGCACCTCCAACACTGCGGCACTCCTTCAGTGCAGAGTGCCAGCCTGGTTTCATTACACAGGGCTCTGGATAGGGACTTGGGCCCATAACCTCCCACCCTAAAGGGGAGATGGCCACTCAGCCACACCTAATGTGGCCCTGGATTAAATTAGGCCCCCATTTGGGAAGCAAGTTGTACTTTGGTTGATGTTCAATCAAACAGCCGTCAGACCTCTGTCCATTTTCAGTTCTAATGAAGCCAGCGCAGAGATGTGCAAAACTGACCCCAACATCACCCAATATGGCCCCGACTGTGTTAGAGGGTCAGGTGACTGTTTGCTTTTTGACCTCTGAATGGCCATATCCTGTCTGTGATCAGTGTCCAGTGAATGGGGCTTCTGGCATTCGGATAGGGAGGCAAGCAATTCGGAAAGCGGGATTAGGTATTGAGTTGGACAATCAGCCATGATCGTAATGAATGGCGGAGCAGGCTCGAAGGGCCAAATGGCCTCCTCCTGCTTCTATATTTCTCTGTTTCTATGGAATCGCAGCCTGATTTACATATTAAAGAGGTGCGTGACTCCATCGTGGAGGGCAGCCTGGGCCATGGTAAGATGATAGTGAAGGCGAGACTGGTACACTAGTCATTACCCTGCCATTTCCGAGGTGCTATACCCTGTTAGAACATAGAACAGTACAGCACAGAACAGGCCCTTCGGCCCACGTTGTTGTGCCGAGCTTTGTCTGAAACCCAGATCAAGCTATTTCCTCCCTATCATCCCGAAGTACTCCATGTGCCTATCCAATAGCTTCTTAAATGTTCCTAAAGTTTCTGACACCACTATCCCTGCAGGCAGTCCATTCCACACCCCAACCACTCTCTGAGTAAAAAACCTACCTCGGACATCCTTCCTATATCTCCCACCATGAACACTATAGTTATGCCCCCTAGTTACCACTCCATTCACCCGAGGAATAGTCTTTGAACGTTCACTCTATCTATCCCCCTCATCATCTTATAAACCTCTATCAAGTCTCCTCTCAACCTCCTCCGCTCCAAAGAGAAAAGCCCAAGTTCCCTCAACCTTTCCTCATAAGACCTACCCTCCAAACCAGGCAGCATCCTGGTAAATCTCCTTTGCACTCTTTCCAGTGTCTCCACATCCTTCTTATAGTGAGGTGACCAGAACTGCACACAATATTCCAAATGTGGTCTCACCAAGGTCCTGTACAGTTGTAGCATAACCCCACGGCTCTTAAACTCAAACCCCCTGTTAAGGAACGCCAACACACGATAGGCCTTCTTCACGGCTCTATCCACTTGAGTGGCAACCTTCAGAGATCTATGGATATGAACCCCAAGATCTCTCTGTTCCTCCACATTCTTCAGAACCCTACCTTTGACCCTGTAATCCACATTTAAATTTGTCCTATCAAAATGAATCATCTCGCATTTGTCAGGGTTAAACTCCATTAGCCATTTTTCAGCCCAGCTCTGCATCCTATCTATATCTCTTTGCAGCCTACAACAGCCCTCCACCTCATCCACTACTCCACCAATCTTGATGTCATCAGCAAATTTACTGATCCACCCTTCAGCCCCCTCCGCCAAGTCATTTATAAAAATGACAAATGGCAGAGGACCAAGCACTGATCCCTGTGGCACTCCGCTGGTAACCGGTTTCCAGTCCGAAAATTCTCCATCCACCACCACCCTCTGTCTTCTGTTAGATAGCCAGTTACCTATCCAATCGGCCAAACTTCCCTCTATCCCACACATCCTTACTTTCTTCATAAGCCGACCATGGGGGACTTTATCAAACGCCTTACTAAAATCCATGTATATGACATCAACTGCACTACCTTCATCTACATACTTAGTTACCTCCTCAAAAAATTCTATCAAATTTGTGAGGCAAGACTTGCCCTTCACAAATCCGTGCTGACTATCCCGGATTAAGCTGCATCTTTCTAAATGGTCGTAAATCCTATCCCTGAGGACCTTTTCCATCAACTTACCGACCACCGAAGTAAGACTAACCGGCCTATAATTACCAGGGTCATTTCTATTCCCTTTCTTAAACAGAAGAACCACATTCGCCACTCTCCAGTCCTCTGGCACCACCCCCGTGGACAGTGAGGACGCAAAGATCAATGCCAAAGGCTCTGCTATCTCATCCCTTGCCTCCCAAAGACTCCTAGGATATATTTCATCAGGCCCAGGGGACTTAACAACTTTCAGTTTATTCACAATTGCTAGTACATCTTCCCTCCGAACATCTACTTCCTCCAGCCTATCAGCCTGTGACACCCTCTCATCCTCAAAAACATGGCCCCTCTCCTTGGTGAACACCGAAGAAAAGTATTCATTCATCACCTCTCCTATCTCTTCTGACTCCATGCACAAATTCCCACTGCCGTCCTTGACCGGCCCCAACCTCACCCTGGTCATTCTTTTATTCCTCACATAAGAGTAAAAAGCCTTGGGGTTTTCCTTGATCCGACCCGCCAAGGACTTCTCATGCCCCCTCCTAGCTCTCCTAAGCCCCTTTTTCAGCTCATTTCTTGCTAACTTGTAACCCTCCATCGAGCCAACTGAACCTTGTTTTCTCAACCTTACATACGCTTCCTTCTTCCTCTTGACAAGACATTCCACCTCTTTTGTGAACCATGGTTCCCTCAATCGGCCATTTCCTCTCTGCCTGGCAGGGACATACCTATCAAGGACACGCAGTATTTGTTCCTTGAAAAAGTTCCACTTTTCATGAGTGTCTTTTCCTGACAATTTTTGTTCCCATCCTATGCTTCCTAATTCCCGCCTGATTGCATCATAATTACCTCTCCCCCAATTGTAAACTATGCCCTGCCGCATGGCCCTCTCCCTCTCCATTGCAAGAACAAAAGACACCAAATTGTGGTCACTATCTCCAAAGTGCTCTCCCACAACCAAATCCAACACTTGGCCCGGTTCATTTCCCATTACCAAATGCAATGTGGCCCCACCTCTTGTCGGCTTATCCACATATTGTGTCAGGAACCCCTCCTGCACACACTGCACAAAAACTGCCCCATCCGAACAATTCGACCTATAAAGGCTCCAATCAATATTTGGAAAGTTAAAGTCCCCCATGACAACTACCCTGTGACCTCCACACCTATCCATAATCTGCTTAGCAATTTCTTGCTCCACATCTCTATTACTATTTGGGGGCCTATAGTAAACTCCTAACAACGTGACCGCTCCTTTCCTATTCCTAACCTCAGCCCATATTACCTCTGTAGGCAGATCCCCTTCGAAATGCCTTTCTGCAGCCGTTACACTCTCCATGATTAACAGTGCCACTCCTCCATCTCTTTTACCAGCTACCCTACACTTACTGAAACATCTATACCCTGGAACTTCCAACAACCATTCCTGTCCTTGTTCTACCCATGTCTCCGTAATGGCCACAACATCGTAGTCCCAAGTGCCAATCCACGTCCCAAGTTCACCTACCTTATTTCGGATGCTCCTTGCATTGAAGTAGACACACTTCAACCCACCTTTTTGTCTGCTGGTACCCACCTTTGACCATGATACCCTTCCCAGTACCTCACTACACTCACTGACCTCCGGACTACAACTCCTTTTCCCATCCCCCTGACAAATTAGTTTAAACCCCCCCGAAGAGCTGTAGCAAATTTCCCTCCCAGGATATTGGTGCCCCTCTGGTTCAGGTGCACCCCGTCCTGTTGGTACAGGTCCCACTTTCCCCAGAAAGTGTTCCAATTATCCACATAGCTGAAACCCTCCCTCCTACACCACCCCTGCATCCATGTGTTTAACTGCACTCTCTCCCTGTTAATCAACTCGCTATCCCGTGGCACCAGCAACATACCAGAGATGACAACCTGTTTTGTCCTGGCTCTCAGCTTCCACCCTAGCTCCCTGAATTCCTGTTTTAAATCCCCGTCCCCTCTCTTACCTATGTCTTTGGTGCAAACGTGCACCACGACTTGTGACTATTCCCCCTCCCCCTTTAGAATCCTGAAGACACGGTCGGAGATGTCACGGACCCTGGAATCCGGGAGGCAACATACCATCCATGAGTCTCTCTTGTTGCCACAGAACCTCCTATCTATCCCTCGAACAAACGAGTCCCCAATAACTATAGCTCTACCGCTCTCTCCCCCTTTCCCTTCTGAGCCACAGGGACGGACTCAGCGCTGGCGATCTGGTCACTGCGGCTTACCACTGGTAGGTCGCCCCCCTCACCTGTATCCAAAGTGGAATACTTGTTGCTAAGGGGAACGACCACAGGGGATCCCCGCACCGACTGCTTCCTCCCAGCCCCTCTCACTGTCACCCATCTATTTTCATTCCCTGGAGTAACTATATCCCTGAAGCTTGTGTCTATGGCCCTCTCTGCCTCCCTGATGACCCTAAGCTCATCCAACTCCAGCTCCAGCTCCCTAACGCGGTCTTGGAGGAGCTGCAGATGGGTGCACCTCCCACAGGTGTAATCAGCAGGGACACTGACGGTGTCCCTCACCTCAAACATTCTGCAGGAGGTACATTGCACTGCCTTCACTTCCATCCCCTCCATATAACTTACTGCTACAAAGAAAAAGAATTGCTCCAATGGAACACTGAACCCTTTTTCCCCTTCCTCAGAATGCACTGGGAAAGAAGTTTAAAAAGCAGGAACACAGAGCGGTGACAGTTTAAAGAGTGGGAACACAGAGCGGTGACAGTTTAAAAAGCAGGAACACAGAGCGGTGACAGTTTAAAGAGTGGGAACACAGAGCGGTGACAGTTTAAAGAGTGGGAACACAGAGCGGTGACAGTTTAAAAAGCAGGAACACAGAGCGGTGACAGTTTAAAGAGTGGGAACACAGAGCGGTGACAGTTTAAAAAGCAGGAACACAGAGCCAAACAGAGATGTTTGGTCAAACAGGTCAAAACAGGTCAAACAGCCAAACAGAGCCAAACAGAACACAGAGCCAACCCTCCTGTTCCAGGCTGATTCTGTCACTTAAAGCAAGGATCAGGTTTCATCATATTGCCTCATTGGCGGAGTTAACGTTGTCACTGCTTGAAGTGGGATGGTGAGGGTCGAAGGTCAGAGGAAAGTCTCCACATGGACCGTGAGCAGCAAGCTGGATTCCCAAGTATCATCCTCCAAGCCCCTTTGATACAAACAGGAATCAAACAGATCCGAGACTTCCGAACCCACAGATCGCACAATCAGTAAGGATAGGCAACAACACCTCCTCCACGATTATCCTCAACACCGGTGCCCCACAAGGCTGTGTTCTCAGTCCCCTACTATACTCCTTGTACACCTATGACTGTGTGGCCAAATTCCCCTCCAACTCGATTTTCAAGTTTGCTGATGACACCACCGTAGTGGTGGTTCGGATCCCAAACAATGACGAGACAGAGTACAGGAATGAGATAGAGAATCTGGTGAACTGGTGCGGCAACAATAATCTCTCCCTCAATGTCAACAAAATGAAGGAGATTGTCATCGACTTCAGGAAGTGTAGTGAAGAACATGCCCCTGTCTACATGAACGGGGATGAAGTAGAAATGGTCAAGAGCTTCAAGATTCTAGGTGTCCAGATCACCAACAACCTGTCCTGGTGCCCCCCATGCCGACACTATAGTTAAGAAAGCCCACCAACACCTCTACTTTCTCAGGTGGCTAAGAAAATTTGGCATGTCCACTACGACTCTCACCAACCTTTACAGATGCACCATAGAAAGCATTCTTTCTGGTTGTATCACAGCTTGGTATGGCTCCTGCTCTGACTAAGATTGCAAGAAACTACAAAAGGTCGTGAATGTAGCCCAATCCATCACGCAAACCAGCCTCCCATCCATTGACTCTGTCTACACTTCCCGCTGCCTCGGCAAGACAGCCAGCATAATTAAGGACCCCACGCACCTTCTCTCTTCCACCTTCTTCCGTTGAGAAAAAGATACAAAAGTCTGAGGTCACGTACCAACCGACTCAAGAACAGCTTCTTCCCTGCTGCCATCAGACGTTTGAATGGACCTACCTTGCATTAAGTTGATCTTTCTCTGCACCCTAGCTATGACTGTAACACTACATTCTGCACTCTCTCCTTTCCTTCTCTATGAACGGTATGCTTTGTCTGTATAGCCCGCAAGAAACAATACTTTTCACTGTATGCTGACGTATGTGACAACAATAAATCAAATCAAAAGGTAGCCTGCCAGCTAGTTCTCCTGTCTCTGTTAAATATGGTCTGGCTTTGTGCTTTCTGGGTTAAATCTGTTCTTCCGTCACACCCACGCCTCCCCTTAAACTCCACACCGACAGCCACCCAGATGTCACTGGTGGGTTTCAGGCACTGATTACAGAGCCTGTCCTGGGTTTATCTTAGAGACTTGGCAACTTCATCCATCTGTTCTTGCCAGCACCTGTTTACACCTCAGGTCAACCAGCCATCGCCAGCCCACCGCCCCACCTTAACGGAATGAAACCGCACTGACCTTGTGGCAAGGCCATTGATGAAGCAGCTGAAGATGGCTGGGCCTAGCGCACTAACCCTGAGGAATTCCTGCAGCGATGTCCTCAAGCTGAGGTGATTGGCTAACAATCACCACAACCATCTTCCTTTGTGCCGGGTATGACTCCAACCAACGGAGAGATTTCCCCGATTCCCATTGACCTCAGTTTCTCCAGGGCTCTTTGAAGCTATGATTGGTCAGATTCTGCCCAATGTCAGGGCAGTCACTCTTCACCATCACCTTCTCAAGGGCAACAAATGTCTGGAGATTGCTAATCTGCCACATTCATCTACATCTTCCATTAATGAACAAATGTTTCTCTTTGGCTGTGACTTTTAAGCGATAATTAACCGCAAATAGCTTTCATTTTTAATATGCGCCAGTCTCACCAATCAATGTAGCACAATCTCCAAATCTCCAAATCTGTGCTGTTTGTACTTATGAAAGCTGAAACTCCCCGTCACCCAGAGTGCTGAGTAAAGCCGCTACCTTCTCTGGATCAGAGGAGGCTTAGGACTATCGTATTCCCTCACTAGCTCCACCAATTCCTGGAAGGGTTTGGTATCTGGTGCCTCCGGGAAGGTTAAGCTGCAAATAGCCGCAAATGAAGAACAACCCGCTGCTTTCCATCTGCCACAATGTCATTCACCCTAAAAAGGTAACTCATGCATTCGACATACTGGGCCCAGTCCTCCCCCCACAGCTGGGTTAAAACAGTCCAGTTTCCCAAACAGAGGCACAATCCCTGACAATGGCTTACCCACAATGCTGCTTGCAAACAAGTTCCTTCGGGTCATTCTTTTTCCTCTGCAATCGTTCTTCAGCCGGTGTCCCTTCACTATTCCCTGTATTTTCCCACTCCACTCCACTCCACTCCACTCCACTCCACTCCACTCCACTCCTCGAGTGCTTTAGGTTGAAAATCAGAGTCAGGCGTGTGAGTGGACCTGAACCCCCATATTTATATACAGGTGAGGCTCTGTCATTGGGCAAGCAATTATGACCTCAATCAGTGACAATATTTTGTCATGACCTCAATCAGGGTGCTCATAATCCAACAGTACAACCTCACAGGGCTTGCTGAACTTATCACACAAAAGAGATCACCAAGGCCCTTTAGACAACATCTTCCCAACCTCGACCACCTAAAAGGACAAGGGAAGCAGATACCTGGGAACATCATCATCTGAAGGTTCCCCTCCCAGTCACTCACCATCTCCGTTCCTTCACTGTCGCTGGGTCAAAATCCCGGAACTTCCTCCCTAACAGCACTTTGGGTGTACCTACACCACAAGGACTGCAGCGGTTCAATAAGACAGCTCACCACCACCTTCTTAAGGGCAATTAGGGATGGGCAATAAATGCTGGCCTAGCCAGCGACGTCCACATCCCATAAATGAATTAAAATTTATAAAAGATTATTTCAGGGTAGGCCTCATGCCCCACTCTATTGGGGAAAACTCTGTATTCGCCCCGTGTGTTATTTTTAGTGAATGGATTCATCCTGTCTGTGCTGTTTCCCACAATCCGTAATTTCTAGAATAAAGTAGACAGAACGAAGAACAGTACAGCACAGAAACAGGCCCTTCAGCCCTCCAAGCCTGCGCCAATCATGATACCTGCCTAAACTAAAACCGCATGCACTTACAGAGTCCGTATCCTTCCATTCCCATCCTATTCATGTATTCGTCTCGATGCCCCTTAAATGCCGCTTTCGTACCTGCTCCCACCACCTCCCCGGGCAGCGCGTTCCAGACATTCACCACCCTCTGTGTAAAACACTTGCCTCGCACATCTCCTCTAAACTTTTCCCCACGCACCTTAAACCCATGTCCCCTCGTACTTGACTTTTCTACCCTAGGAAAGAGATTTGACTATCCACTCGTTTGTAAACCTCTATCAGGTCACCCTCAACCTCCGTCGTTCCAGTGAGAACAAACCGAGTTTATCCAACCTCTCCTCATAGCTAATACCCTCCAGACCAGGCAACATCCTGGTAAACCTCTTCTGTGTCCTCTCCAAAGCATCCACATCCTTCTGGTAGTGTGGTGACCAGAATTGTACACAATATTCTAAATGAAGCCTAACTAAGGTTCTGTACAGCTGCAGCATGACCTGCCAATTTCTATCCTCAATGCCCCGGCCGATGAAGGCAAGCATGCCGTATGCCTTCTTGACAACCTTATCCACCTGCGTTGCCACTTTCAGTGATCGATGGACATGTACACCCAGATCTCTCTGCCTGTCAATACTCCTAAGGGTTCGACCATTTACTGTATAATTCCTACATGCATTGGACCTTCCAAAATGCATTATCTCACACTTGTCCGGATTAAACTCCATCTGCCATTTCTCTGTCCAAGTCTCCAACCGGTCTATATCTTGCTGTATCCTCTGACAATCCTCTTCACTATCCACAACTCCACCAAACACATGACCTTTCCTCCAAACAATGCAGGATGGTAAAACTAATCCCAGAGTAAACACAAACAACCCCATTTAAACTATTTAAGAAGCAATAAAAGGACTCATCGTAGTCAAATCGGCACCAATGACATCACTGAAGCTATTGGTTGAGAAGCCACAGAAACTGAGAGAGCTGCAGGAATCATGTTTAAAAAAACCTTTCTTAAAGGGACACTAACGTCACAGATGAAACTACGTCACGTTATCCTAAGGATGGACCGCAGAGCCTCCTATGGAGGATTTGAAACCTTATCTCTCTAAATATCAGGAGTTGAGTGTAGAAGATGGCATCATCTAATGGGGAGCACAGGTGATTGTCCCACATCCAGACCATGACCAATACTTCAAGAATTGCACAATGGCCACCCAGGAATTTATTTAGAATCACAGAATCCCTCCAGTGCAGGAGGAGGCCATTCGACCCATCGAGTCTGCACCGACCACAATCCCACCCAGGCCCTATCCCCGTAACCCCACGTATTTACCCTGCTAATTCCCTGACACTAGTGTAAATTTATCATGGCCAATCAACCTAACCCGCACATCACTGGAGTGTGGGAGGAAACCGGAGCACCTGGAGGAAACCCGCGCAGACATGGGAAGAATGTGCAAACTCCACACAGGCAGTGACCCGAGGCTGGAATTGAACCCAGGTCTCTGGCGCTGTGAGGCAGCAGTGCTAACCACTGTGCCACCGTGCCGCCCCAGAAAAGGATTTCTAAGATGCCATTTCCAAACTTAAATTGAAAGATTTTGTGTTCGGCAAAGGGTACGAAGGCCAATGGAACTAAAACAGGTAGATGGAGGTAATATACAAACCAGCCATTGTCTAACTGAGTGGTGGAACAGGCTTGAACGGCTGAATTTATGAGGAGAGATTGAGCAGATTAGGTTTGTACTCGTTGGAGTTTAGAAGGCTGAGGGGGGATCTTATAGAGACAGATAAGATAATGAAGGGGCTGGATAGGGTAGAAGTGGAGAGATTCTTTCCACTTAGAAAGGAAACCAGAACTAGAGGGCACAGCCTCAAAATAAAGGGGGGTCAGTTTAGGACAGAGTTAAGGAGGAACTTCTTCTCTCAGAGGGTGGTGAATCTCTGGAATTCTCTGCCCGCTGAAGTGGTGGAGGCTACCTCGTTGAATATGTTTAAGTCACGGATAGATGGATTTCCGATCGGTAAGGGAATTAAGGGTTATGGGGAGCAGGCGGGTAAGTGGAACTGATTCACTTCAGATCAGCCATGATCTTATTGAATGGCGGGGCAGGCTCGAGGGGCTAGATGGCCTACTCCTGCTCCTATTTCTTATGTTCTTATGAATAGCCTCCTCCTGTTCTGGTCTCCCAGAGAGAAACAGCCAAAAAGATCAAGCGGGTACAGGAAATGAGGGAGGAAAAGAGCTCAAAGTTTGCAGCAATGTCCCTGAGACTTGCAGCTTGACATTGCAGTGAGATTGAAGGGTTAGTACAAGGAATGGGTGAAGAACAAAGCAGGGGAGGAAATCACAGCTGGTGACAGAGTGAGAGCGAAGGGCGAGGGGGAAATAAGGAGATATCCTGGATAAGAAATGGAGTTAGAGAGTAAATGACCGGTGGCGCGGTGGTTAGCGCTGCTGCCTTACAGTGTTCCAGGGACACGGGTTCAATTCCAGCCTTGGGTCACTATCTGTGTGGAGTTTGCACGTTCTCCCCGTGTCTGCGTGGGTTTCCTCCGGGTGATCTGGTTTCCTCCCACAGTCTGAAGGGACTGTGCTGGTTAGGTACATTTACCCAAAGAGACGCCGGAGTGTGGCGACGAGGGGAATTTCACAGTAAGTTTGTTGCAGTGTTAATGTAAGCCTTACTTGTGACTAATAAATAAACTTTACTTGAAATGATGAACAGAAATATGAAAATAATGGCCGAGACAAAGTTAACCACCAAGGGAAAAAGAACTGGATAGTAATAAATATTTTCAGCGTGGATACAGCCAGAATAATTCAGCTCAAGAGACAGAGAAAGAGAGAGAGAGAGAGAGACACCACCAACTGCCGTAAGCACAGCATCTCCTCACTGCAGTTAATTAGCACATTTCGGGCTTGTGGAATTAACACTAATTCAGTTTATTTTTGTCATGATCCCTGGATTGTGCAGTCGGAACCTTGGGAAAAAGGTGACCTGGGTTCCTTGGCATTGGGAGAAAGGGTTCTGGGCTGGAGGTAGAGCTGTGGGCTTGGCACTCCCTCATTGATGAGGATTTGCGATGATGCCCGGTGGTGAGGGTGGGGGGAGCAGTGATGTTGGCAGGTGGCGTAAAGACCTGAACCACAATAAGGCAGAAAGGGACAGACTGAGTAATTTAAAAGGCAGTCAAGTCGGCCTAATCTCGGGGCTTAGGAAAGCTAATAAATAAACTAATGACTAATAAATAAACTTTACTTTTACTATTGGAAAGAACCCTGAGAGACATTGGGAAAAATATGGGCTGATCAAAGACAGTCGGCACGGATTTGTTAAGAGAAGATCGGGGATGAGTTAAATAATTGAAACTTTTGAGGTGGTGATGAGAAGGGCCAATGAGGGCAGCATGTTTGATGTAGTCTATTTGGATTTTAGCAAAGCTTTGGATAAGGTTCCACATGACAGACTGCTCATGAAGCAGAAAGACTGTGGGATCCAAGACAAAGTTGAATCCAAAATTGATGCCGTTGTTGTAGGGAAAAATCCCTGTACCAGTGCATTCAAGAGGTCGAGTCGCAAGGCAAAGTTCAAAGCGTTTTTCTTTATTGTACAATTACTGGGAACCCAGGGAGAACAGCGTAACCAGCTCAGAAACAGTGGCTTGGCCACGTTGATCTCCATGGTTATACATTTGCTCTGGATATTTATAGGGATCCAAATTCGAGCGGGAACATTTGCTCATACATTTTTACAATACTTATAAAGTGGCCTGTCTGGTCAGGAAGTTCCCTGAGAGGCTTGTCAATTTGCATCTGTATGGTGTGTGTCCGTGTTAATGGGACTGCCTGTTCTTGCCCCGGTGTTTTAATGTGTTTCCCATTATCCTCTCGATGTGTCCCCTTATCTACATCGACCTCTACTGTTTTGTGTCTGTATTCTATGCTTGCGAGATTAGGTGTTAATGTCATTTTGTCCTGCTGTGTGTAGGGGGGGTTTAATCTAATCTTTTATTCTTTTTATCCTAGTTTATTAAGTTTCTTTGCCTGCCTTGGCCATTTTATTCCTGTAATATTTTATTGACAGTCCGGTTATGCCATATAACCCACTCCAGGTCTTGACTCGCAGATATCTCGATCTTTTAGCCAAAGGCCGGTTTAAAATGCAGCTTCGTGCTGTTGCTGGGCAGAATAAGGATCTTTTGTCGGCTTTGAAATTAAAGGTCTCTCAGCTGTGCAGAGGGGGATTTAAACGAATGTCCATTCGGGTGTTCCCCTCTGCATTGTGGGCACGTTATGAATGGTGCCAATCAGTCCAATAAATGAATATGTTTAATGAGGTGAATATTGATGAGATAATAAAAATATGGCTCTTGGAAAATGGCCTACTTCAGTCCCTCCTCTCGTCCAGGGGGTCCCATTCATGGCTGACCCCCCATGGACGATCTTCAGAGGTACAGTGACTTGTACAGATGTCGTCCTTGCCGTTGTTCCTCTTCCTCTGTGGTGTGGTTAAATTCTTGCATCTGGATACTGGCAGTGGGTGATGCAATATTTGATGCAATATTTGCACATATCACTTTAATACAGGTTAGGCCCAGGCAGAGTGTGAACAGGATGGCTACTACTAAAATTAATCCCTTCATAATGTATGCTCCCCAAACTGTGTTAAACAGCCACCCTAACCACCCATCAGTCCCTGTAAATCCCTGTTTAAAGCTATCCAATTGCTTTTGTATCCCGGACATGGCTGCTGTTATGTTTAATGTCTCGTCGTGTACATATGTGATGCATTTTCCTTTGATGATGGTGCATACCCCTCCTTGTCTGGCTAGCTGATAGTCTACTGCATATCTCGTTTGCTGTGTGTATAGTCTGAGTTCTGCGAGTTCTTGGTCAATTGCACCCAGTGCTTGTAGGGTGTTGTTTCCTAAGATGGTAAGTCCACATATGAAGAAATTCCTATTACTGGCACTGATCACCCCTGCGGCGCCCCCTAGGGATAGTGTCCCCAGAAATCCATACCCCAAAGAAGATCCTAATGTGACAGGGGCCTGCCAGTCGGCGCAGAATTCTGCGCTGATGGCCCTGGTCACTATGCGTTTCTGGACATGCCCTTCGCTTGGGCACGGAACCGTGAGAGGTCTGATTGTCCCTACGGAAAAGAACCTTGGAGGCCTGTCTGTGGCCGTCATGTATACATTTTTGAATAAAAACACATAACCTTCTTTAACCCGATAACATGCATTACCCCGGGGTCGTTTGACCACTAGGACCCATGTTGTGGAACCTTCCCTCCCCCGGGACTGTCCACTTGATTGTACCCCTTGGTGAGAATCAAATGGGTATGTCCCCGAGGCTGAGCTTACGTGGGTGCCGTTACACTTGCCACACATAAGCTGCCTACCCGCGGTGACTGCAATGCATTTTTGTTGCTTGCAGTCACAAGTGAAGTGTCCTTCCCGGACCCGGCACTCCTGGAGAGCACAATGTGCCTCAGCGCACGAATCATTTTTAGGGACAAAGGCATGCACGCACCCCCATCCCTCTCCCTTAAAACATTGTGGGTAGTTCCCATGTGTCTCCTCCCGTTGGGGTCCCATCCCCCCTAGAATTCCCGGCTCAGTGAGCTCTACACACCTTCCTTGTATCCCTTGTTTAAAGTACCCAATATGTTCCTTGCAGGGTGCCCCCGATGTGTCAATAGTGAATAACTCTTGTGGGAGCCACCCTGGTGTTGCGATGAATAGGGAGTTTACTGATCGCGCTGAAGGGTAACAAGCGGTCCTATTCCCATAGATCTGGATGTGTGTTTTCAGGAATAGGTTTTCTTCCATGATTGGTGGTTCTGCTCCCCTAACCCCCATGTGTTGGAGCGTATTTACAATGGTCATGGTTATTATCAAATATGTCCCTATTCCCATATTGGTTTTTTTTTACAACAGTATTTTTACAGTTATAGTATATACAGAAAATAAACAGGCAATCAAATTAAAAGTAGTTTGTTCCGACGTCTTGATAGTAGATCTGGTCCTGGTTCCTGTGGAATTTGAACGAACGAAAACGGTATCTATAGTTTATTTGTCTTCATACAGCTTTAATTGGGTCCAATGTTTCCAGACCCCCTGTCCCCTTATATCTATACAGGCACAGGTATCTCCGCTAATAATGACCTCGTAAGGTCCGTGCCATCTTGGGGCAAATCCTGGTTTTGCAGGAAGCACTTTTGTTAATACCCGGCTCCCGGCTTTTGGGACCTCTGGTAATATTTCTGAGTCCTCCTCTGTATCGACCTGTGCCTGATTTAAAATTACGGACCAGCGCATCCCCTTCAATTGGGTGCTAAGGTCTCGGATGTATTGACGGATCTTATCCTTTATTGGACCCACATCTGTCCAGCCTGTAATAATGTTTTCGGGTAAGTGCATTGCTCGCCCGGTCATCAGCTCGTATGGAGTCAAGCCGATAGTTCGATTTGTGGTCGCCCTAAGCCTCATCAGAACTGCAGGTAGGACTTCTGTCCAATTTCTACCTGAGGATTGCATTGCTTTTGCCATGGTTATTTTTAGAGTCCGATTCATCCTCTCCACCATCCCGGAACTTTGTGGGTGATAGGGGATGTGAAATTTCTGTTTTATTCCTAATAGTTGGCAAATGTTTTTCATAACCTTTCCTGTGAAATGTGTTCCCTGGTCCGAATCAACTTGAATTGGCATCCCCCATCGGGGAATGACTTCTGCTGCCAATATCCTGGCTACCGTTAGGGCTGTACAATTGGTTGTGGGGAATGCTTCTACCCACCTGGTGAATTGATCTACTATTACCAGGCAGTATGTTTTCCTGTGAGAGGGGGGCAATGGTCCTATGAAGTCCATTTGTATCTGTTCCCAGGGTCCCTTTGGTCTGGGTTGGTGTCCCATCTTTACCTTTATGGGCTTCCCGGGGTTGTGCTGTGCACATATAGTGCATCTGCGGCAGTATGCGGCCACATCCCGTCCCAATCCTTTCCACCACCACTCTCTCCCCAGGCTCTGTATCATTGCATCCCTGCCTGCATGGGGAAGTCCGTGGTGTAGTTCCAGTAATGTGTTCTGGATACATCCTGGTGCCATTACCCGGTTATCTTTTCTCCACACCCCGTCAGTCCCTTTAACTGCGCCCAGCTCCTCCCATCTATCTCGTTCTTGTTGGGGAATGTCCCCCTGTAATTTCTGTATGTCAATTTCTTCCGGTTCTACCACTATCGCTGCAAGGGGCAGGCCTTTAATGTCGCTGTTTTCTAGTGCTTGCTGTGCCGCTGTGTCTGCGGCTTGATTCCCTTTGAAATGAATCCACCCCGGGGTGTCCCTTCCGGGTTCCCGCTGGTGGGCTTTTATTTTAATTACTGCAGCCTCTGTAGGCTGTTCACTAGCTGCTAGCAGCGCCTTTATCTGCTGTTGGTGTTTAATGGGGGTACCTCCTGTAGTAATGAACCCCCTTCTCCCCCATGCGGACATGTAATCATGGATCACACCAAACACGTATTGGCTGTCTGTATACACATTTACTGTTTTCCCTGCTGCTAATCTTAAGGCTTGGGTGAGGGCAACTAATTCTGCTACCTGAGCGGACTGATCCCCGTCGATCCGTCCTGATTCTAGGGTTTCCAGGTTCTGGTCTACTACTGCCCACCCTGTCCTTGGTGATCCGGATACATATTTGCGGGACCCATCCACATAGAAGGTCTTATTTGCTGTTGGAAGGGGTTCGTCTCTAATCTTTCCTTCCTTGCTATCTTCGTCAATTTCTCCACAGCTGTGCGCTTCCCCAATATCTAAAATCCCTTCCGCGGGGTTTTCTCCCGTGTCCCTAATGATGGTGACTGACTTGTTAGGTGGTAGGAGTGTGGCCTCCCACCTTGCCCTCCTTATATTTGGGACTGTTTTGAGTTTGCCCGTGTTTAGCATTTCTACCAATGTATGTTTTGTGTGTAGCACAATATCTCCTGTCATGACAATGGGCTCACTTATCCTCACAGCCCATGCTGCACAATCTAGGGCGGCTATGCACCTGGGCATCCCGGTGACTACTGGTCCCTCAGCCGTTGAATAATACCCTACGGGTCTCTTTCTATCTCCATGAGTCTGTGCCACTACGGCAGAATAGAACCCGTCCTGGTTATCACAGAAGATGTGGAACTTCTTGCTTCCATCTGGCAGTCCCAGCCCTGGGGCTGAAACTAACCTAGCTTTCAACTCTGCATATGCTGTCTCTTGCTCTTGTCCCCACTCTATACTTTCCAAGGCTGGCTTTCCTCCCTTCACTAGTCTCTGAATTGGCTCCGCGATTCTTGCGAAGTCAAGGATAAAACTCCTACTGTAATTGAATAGTCCTAAAATTATTCGGACCCTTCTTACTGTAACTGGTCGCGGCATTTCTTTAATCGCCGTTTTGCGATCTGCTGGCATTTCTTTAATTCCCTGGGAAATTAGGTGTCCTAAGTACAGGACCTGGGGTTTTGCAATTTGTGCCTTATGTGGGCTGACTTTCAGCCCGCTTTTGCCAATCCTTCTAGTACTGCATACAGGGCTGCCTTGTGCCCTTCTTCTGTTTTGGACGCTATTAACACATCGTCCACATACTGGAGGACCGTATTGTCCTCATGCAATTTCACCCTACTCAGGATATCGCTCATTGTTCTGTGAAATATGGCAGGACTGTTCTGAAATCCCTGTGGGAGGCGAGTCCATGGATACTGTTTCTCTCCCACAGTGAAGGCGAATTTGTTTTGGGATTCTATGTCCAGTGGAAGGGACCAGAACCCATTTGCTGTATCTAGCACCGTGAAAATTTTGTGGTCTTGTGCCAATCCGTTTAAAATAGTCGAGGGGTTTGCCACAATGGGGTGTAATTTAGGTGTTACCTTGTTCAAACCTGTGTAATCGATGGTGAGCCGGTAGCTCCCGTCAGGTTTTATAACTGGCCATGTGGGGGAATTGGTGGTACTGGTGGTTTCCCTGAGGATTCCCTTTTCTATTAAACCCTTGACTATTTCTACCACTGCCCCTTGCGCTTCTCTCTTGATAGGGTATTGTCGGTGGGGCTTGTGTTCCGGTCCTGGGACTTTTATCGGTTCTGTGTTGGTTAGTCCGGTATCTAATTTCGTCCTAGCCCAGGCTTCGGGAATGGAAGCGCAGATGGCTCCGAACCCTTCTTTTTCCTGATCCCAATCTCGGGCCACGATGGTGGCTACCCCAACCGTCCCCAGGTGGCTAGCTAATGTCCCTATTCCGGTCTTCCTACCGTCAGGTTGTGGCCAAATTAGTTTCCCTTTCCCACAATCTATCAGCACCTGATATTCCCTCATTAAATCGTTCCTCATGATTGTGCCCTCATTATTCTGACAAACGTAAAATTGCATTTGAATATACTTGTGGTTGATTTCTACTAGTGTGGTTTCGCTAAGATAGGCGGGTATTCTCTCTCCCCCTACCCCGGTTATGTGTATTCTTTTGTTGGTCAGTGGCAGGGGTAGGTTTGTAATTGATATGGCTGCCCCCGTATCTACTAACATGTGGCATTCCCTACCCCCTACCAAGGCTTCTACATATATTCTCTCCCCCTCTTTCCTGTTTTGGATGGGAGCTACGGGTTGTGAGATTTCGACCAGTGTTGGCCGATAAGTGGGGTGGACGGACACCGGCTTCTGTCGGGATTCACTGTCCTCTGTGGGCGTGGCCACACTAATCCTCTCTTGTCTCCCATCTCCCTGGTTTGGGGTTTCTTCTAGTCACCCTAGTGGATTCCGGGAATGTGGTGCCCCCGGGGTTGGTCTATAGTTGTCTTGGGGTCTCCCATGTTGCCCCGGTGTGCCCTGCCCTGTGGCAGTGGTCACAGGGGGGCCCGCCATTCTCGGGTTTCCCTTTGAATGATGCTCCCCTGCAGAATCTAGCCATATGCCCTGGCTGGCCACATGTGTAGCAGCTGAGCCCGGTTCTCCCCTTATCTCCGTTATGGGGGGTTCCAGTTCTCTCTCGTCTGGGCTTTGCCTGGGCAACCTTCCCTTCGTTTATCCCGCTAGCCCACTCGACTAGCTCGTCATAGTCTTGGGATGCTATCACCCCCATCTTAAGGATTTCTTGGTGTACCTCTGATAGCCCGTCCTTGAATGCCTGGATAAAAGCCCTGTCTCTCCTATCCACATTGTCCTGTCCTGAACATTCCCTATATACCTGGAATAATCTCTCTCCAAATTCCGATGCACTTTCCCCCTGTCCTTGTTTAGTATTTGTGATCCTGCTCCAATTAGTGGGGGAGTTCCCTAAGACCCGTTGGATTTCGGTCTTAAATAATGTGAAGGGTGCCTGCTGGTCGTCTATCTCAGCCGTTGTAGGAACGGCATGTGTCCACCTTCCTCCATTATAGTCCTGTGCTGCTTGGGCCGCTGGCCCTCCTGCCACCAACCTCCATTTATCCGCTGGACAGGCTGCCCTGACCAGCTGGTGTATGTCCCTTAAATGTAACTGGTGTCCTACCCAGAGTGAATCTAATTCGCCCCAAAATCCCAGGTTTGCGCTTCTGGGTTTTAACTTCCCCAGGGATGCCATAATCTGCTGCCTTTCCCCTGGGGTAAAAGGCTTATAGGTTGCTTTTGGTTGTGCTAACGTCCCTCCTCTGGTTACTGGCGCTAGATTATAATTTTTTATGTCTCCTTCTGATACTGGAGCGGTTGTATGTTTCTGCACTGACTCGTATGAGCGCCGAGGGTCCGTTTCCTCTGATCTCTGCGTTATCTCCACAGTGTGGCTTCTGTGTTCTAATTCCCTCACTCTCTCCTGCAATACCTTAATTTGTTCTGTCTCTTTGTGTCTCTCCTCCATTGAGGCATTTACCTTCTCAATTAGTCCAGCTAACTGGGTCACTAACATTACTCCCATTACTTTTGTTTTGTCCCGTTTAACTCCGTCTACCCACTCTCTCTGATCTTCTAAAGTTTGTGATGCGTTCCACCCGTTCCGTTTCATCTTTGCAACAATCGCTTCTCTGGCTAACAGATACTTAAAAATGAGAGCTACTGCAGTTTCTCCCTCAATAACGTGGTCTGCCATTTTTCTGTCTAGCAGTCCTGCAACCCCCGTATGCTGGTTCCAACAGTAAAAGTGCCCCAACTCTCTCTCTCTTATCTCCTGTCACTGATACTGCTCCAGCACCGTCTGTATTGCTGTAGGGTCTCGTAGTGGGGTCCCAGTGGGTCTCTTCTCCTGTGCTCCCCCAACTATTCCTGACACCTCACGCTTGGTCTATTTTGTGTTGTCTTATTGGGATGTGTGCTGGTCTTTTAGTGGGTTTGTCGGCCCCTGTCCCCAGCCCCTTTAAGTACAACGCCTCCCGCTTGGCCCCCACCTCCACTAGCAAGGTTGATCCGTTACCCCAAAAAGGGAGTTTCAGCTCCCTGGTACCCTGCTATGGACTGTGGTGTTCCCTACAGACGAGCAAGGTTATCAAACTCCGCCCAGGTCCCTAATGGATTCTCCGTCGTTGTGTCTCTTGGTCAGGATGGATCGGGTCCCCTCTTCCTCAACACTCACACATATGTATCTGTTATCAAAGCCCCTGTTATAATTAGTAACTGTATCGACTCTGAGGTTGTTCGTCCCTTCAGAGTCTGTGTTGTTACCCGATTTACACTGTCCGTGCCTTGCACCCTGAGTGCCTGTGCCTCTTAGCGCCCGCTTCAAAACCCAACCTTAGCGTGGGAGATTTCTCCTCCTAACGTCCAGTTTAGGGTAGGGCACCTTGAGTTAAGCACTCCCTTGTCCTATTGCCTTGGCACAGACAGCAGTTTCGTTTACAATCCTGGGTTAGTTACACCAATTAGTTCTGCATGTGGTTCTTATCTTTATATTAGTCTTAATTCCTTATTCCCGTTATCAAATAGCCCAAAACCTGTTATCTTTACCTCTGGTAAAGTTACTTACCTTCTTCCACGCGGTCGTTCTGACCTATACCTCTTTAGTGCAGAATTCTGTTTCAATTTAAAAAACTTAGGCAAGATTATACAGTTCTACAAGACAACAATATTTAAAACAGACAAACCCTAACCCTTAAAGGTACCTCACATTGAACGGAGACTTGTACTCGCCCTTGACTGCTCTGGATTTTTATCAGATTCGTTTAAATTTGATCCCGGCTTCCAGACCGTGGCCACCAGTCAGAAGTCAGATATCAAATCCTGAGCCGACTACGCCATTTGTTGTAGGGAAAAATCCCTGTACCAGTGCATTCAAGGAGGTCGAGTCGCAAGGCAAAGTTCAAAGCGTTTTTCTTTATTGTACAATTACTGGGAACCCAGGGAGACCCCTGTAACCAGCTTAGAAACAGTGCTTGGCCACGTTGATCTCAATAGTTATACATTTGCTCTGGATATTTATAGGGATCCAAATTCGAACGGGGACATTTGCTCATACATTTTTACAATACTTATAAAGTGGCCTGTCTGGTCAGGAAGTTCCCTGAGAGGCTTGTCAATTTGCATCTGTATGGTGTGTGTCCGTGTTAATGGGACTGCCTGTTCTTGCCCCGGTGTTTTAATGTGTTTCCCATTATCCTCTCGATGTGTCCCCTTGTCTACATCGACCTCTACTGTTTTGTGTCTGTATTCTATGCTTGCGAGATTAGGTGTTAATGTCATTTTGTCCTGCTGTGTGTAGGGGGGTTTAATCTAATCTTTTATTCTTTTTATCCTAGTTTATTAAGTTTCTTTGCCTGCCTTGGCCATTTTATTCCTGTAATATTTTATTGACAGTCCGGTTATGCCATATAACCCACTCCAGGTCTTGACTCGCAGATATCCCGATCTTTTAGCCAAAGGCCGGTTTAAAATGCAGCTTCGTGCTGTTGCTGGGCAGAATAAGGATCTTTTGTCGGCTTTGAAATTAAAGGTCTCTCAGCTGTGCAGAGGGGGATTTAAACGAATGTCCATTCGGGTGTTCCCCTCTGCATTGTGGGCACGTTATGAATGGTGCCAATCAGTCCAATAAATGAATATGTTTAATGAGGTGAATATTGATGAGATAATAAAAATATGGCTTTTGGAAAATGGCCTACTTCACTCCACTATTCCAATATCATCCATATGTTTATCCAATGACCCTTTAAATGCCCTTAATGTTGACGAGTCCACTACTGTTGCAGGCAGGGCATTCCACGCCCTTACTACTCTCTGAGTAAAGAACCTACCTCTGACATCTGTCCTATATCTCTCACCCCTCAATTTAAAGCTATGTCCCCTCGTGCTAACCATCACCGTCCGAGGAAAAAGGCTTACACTGTCCACCCTATCTAATCCTCTGATCATCTTGTATGCCTCGATTAAGTCACCTCTTAACCTTCTTCTCTCTAACGAAAACAGCCTCAAGTCACTCAGCCTTTCCTCATACGATTTTCCCACCATACCAGGCAACATCCTAGTAAATCTCCTCTGCACCCTTTCCAATGCTTCCAATCCTTCCTATAATGCGGCGACCAGAACTGTACGCAATACTCCAAGTGCGGCCGTACCAGAGTTTTGTACAGCTGCAACATGACATCTTGGCTCCGAAACTCAATCCCTCTACCAATAAAAGCTAACACACTGTACGCCTTCTTAACAACCCTATCAACCTGGGT